>NW_008705582.1:350873-356339 GCF_000186865.1 Aureococcus anophagefferens
TCGGACATTTCAAACTTCCCGCGCGCCCAATCACGTTCTTGCAGTCGGATTTCTCGCAGAATAGGGCCGAAATCGGGAGGTCTCGCGGCCATCTCTACGCTCGTGGCGCTCGTTTGGACCCCTCCAGCCGTCAAATTTCGCCAAAAAAGACCGGTTTTTACCTCGGATTGTCCTGTAGTAGTGCCGCTGTGTTTGCGGTATGACGCTCTCGTGCATTTTCGTCATGGATCTAAAAGGAAGGGTGATAATCAGTCGCAACTATCGTGGCGATGTGCCTATGTCTGTTTCTGAGAGGTAAGCTCGGTTGTATTTGCCGCTGCAGAACGTCCCAACAGGTTTGTGCAGTACTTGCAAGAAAACGATGAAATGGATCAAAGGCCAATCTTCACGGATGAAGGCTTTACATTCGCCTACACCAAGGTAACACATCTGTAAACATGCAGTACAACGAACTGTATTTGCTAGCACAACAATTTGTTTCTCATGTGTGTAACTAAGCGCAACTCTAATATCGCTCTCCTTCTCATGTACCTCTACCGCCTAGTGACGGCGCGCCTCGGTGTCAGAACGTGCTTACCTTGTGTTCGATCTTATCTATAGGTTTTCAAAGACTACTTCGGGGAACTTGACGAAGAAAGCATTCGTGACAACTTTGTGATTATTTATGAGTTGATGGACGAAACAATGGACTTCGGCTATCCTCAGGCAATGGACTCAAAAATTTTGAGAGAGTAAGAACTATGATAGATCAAGGGAAGATCCATCGGTTGATTATTTAGGTTTATCACTCAGGAAAGTAATAGGCACGAAACTGCGCCAAGGCCCCCTATTGCGGTTACGAATGCTGTGTCGTGGCGCAGCGAGGGTATCAAACACCGAAAAAATGAGATATTTTTGGACGTTATTGAGCGCCTAAATTTGTTGGTCGCCGGAAATGGAACTGTGTTGAACTCCGAGATTATTGGTGCTATCAAAATGAAATCCTTTTTAAGTGGCATGCCTGAGCTGAAGCTGGGTCTAAATGATAAGCTCATGTTTGAGGCAACCGGTCGTCCAATGACGCGCGGGAAAGCAGTCGAGCTTGAAGACATCAAATTTCACCAATGTGTGAGATTAGCTCGATTTGAAAACGACCGTACAATATCTTTCATACCCCCAGATGGAGAATTTGATCTGATGACTTACCGCCTTTCCACCCATGTCAAGCCTCTCATCTGGGTAGAAGCAGTCGTAGAACCCCATTCGCACAGTCGAATTGAGTACATGATCAAGGCAAAGAGCCAGTTTAAGAGTCGCTCGGTCGCAAATAACGTAGACATCATTATTCCCGTTCCACATGATGTAGATTCCCCTTCCTTTAAATCAAGTATAGGCACAGTAACTTACTTGCCCGATCGTAACGTGATTGTCTGGAGCATCAAACAATTCAACGGAGCTAGAGAATATTTGATGCGAGCACATTTTGGACTTCCTTCAGTGTCCAGTGAGGACCCTGAACATTGGAAAGCACCGATCGAAGTCAAATTCGAAATTCCTTACTTCACAGTCTCCGGAATACAAGTCCGATACCTGAAAATAATAGAGAAAAGTGGCTATCAAGCTCTGCCATGGGTGCGCTACATAACTCAAAATGGAGATTATCAACTCCGAATGGTATAATTTTTCCTTGGTCAGCTCCCAAGTGGCTAAGAAAAGCGAACGCGTCTGTCAAATGTTGTCGGTTTCGAACATAGAGTTCAATCAGCCATTTTCTACATACTCCTTGACGAGCGTCCTTGGCGTCAAGCGCCTAATCAGCACGACTACAGTAGCACCCGCACAAATTAGGGGGTCGGAGCGGGGGGGCGACGCGGGAAACTCGACGCTTTCTAGTTTGAACCCCACCCGCCCCGAACGCGGGAAATTCGACGCTTTCTACTTTACACCAGAGAGACTCGAGCGCGATTGACCAGCGCACGCGCGCCCTCCTAATAAAGCACACGCCAGTATCGTACTAGTAGCCGATATGAACTCCGTACTGTCTTGGTTTCAGAAAACCAAGACAATGCGGATTCTCTACTGGAAAATGACATCTAGGAGCCCCGCGCGGTCGAAAAAAGCTCCTGCGGACGCGCCTGGGAGGCGCGTCCGCAGGAGTCGTCGCCCCTCCGGGGCTCCGAAAACTGACCCTTCAACGACGTACGTGGTACGGCCGCTACGCGGCCGTGCTCCCCCCGGGAATTATTTGCTATTTGCGCGCGCATTGGGCCTTTTCTTGGGGCTTGGCAACCTCGATGGCGGCTATCCTAGCAAAAACGCCAGCAACCGGGATAGTGAGCACCCTATAGGAAGTAATCGGGAGTCTGCCGGGACACTTCAATCCCAAGGCCACCATCGCCGCCACGCCGTGGTGCCGGATCAAACCTATTTGGGACTTCTGAGGCATCTCTCAGGCACTGGAGGTGAGAAGCGACACAGCACATGGGCACTGAATGAAGTTTGATGCGAGATGCTCGTCGACCTCCATGATTGCAGCCATGTTGCCGCAACGGTAGCAATAATTTGGTGCAGAAAAGACAGTGACAAGGCGTTCATTATGGAACCAGTTGTAGCCTTCCATGACAAGCTGATGAGCTCGAACGATAAAATCAAATCCGTTCTCACGGTTGAATTTTTCGGAGATGTCATGGCCAAATGTATACCCTGCACCACGCGGGGAAATGCCCCAACCAAGGCGATCATCAGGATCACTCCACATGAGATCACAGATAGGACCTTCGTGTGGAACCTCGTGGGCACGATCTAATGCTAATATCTGGTCTACCGTGTCTAGACTTGGTGATAGTCCGCCGTGTGGGCAGAAAAGGCGCTCATCGACCATGGCCGCCAGCGGAAGATGATCAAAAAGGTCGGTGAACAGCTTCCAGACCTGATGTTTGTGAAACGCTGACCCAAAATCTACGGTAGCGACGAAGCAAAACGTACGCTAGCATTCCCATATTTGCGAACGCATTCATCATAGAAGCCGTATACTTGCGTTATTTGCCGCGATTCATGATTGCCGCGCAAGATTGTAACACGTTCGGGGAACCGCACCTTGAGTGCCACGACCAACTGTGAGATGCGTGTCCCACAAGAGAAAAAGACTTCATACAAGACACTGCGCGTACTGTGACGCATTCGACGCTGTAGTACCCACGGTCAACATAGTCGCCTACAAAACGCAGTTCTACAAGTAATACAGACACCAGTTCTGGACCCATAAACAAGTAATTGGTGTCGGGAGCATGCCCCCCGATGCGAAACAGTTCTAAGAGATCGTGGAATTGGCCATGAATGTCGCCCACGATCGTGACGGGAGATTTAACTCGCCGTACATTTGCATCGCGTGTGAGCGCCTAGGACATAGGATGAGGAAGAAGGGGAGCTTTTGACGCGTCGGCGCGCGTCGCGGGCGCATGCGCACATTTGCCGCACTTCTGTTTCTGTCAAAGGTCGGCATTCCATCAGCTTTTCTACACATACGTCCAAGTCCATTTCCTGGAATCCGGGAAGATTTATTTCAAATCGAATCTCTGAACGCGTGCAATCGACCAGTCCATCTCAGTCCGAGCAATGCGATAGTAGTATCCGATCGACAGGGATATATGCTCAGCTAATGTACACCCAATGCCGTACAGAATCCAAGCCCCGTACATTAATTTGACGTTAAGGTGCAGTCCGTAGAAGCCGGATGAGCGTAGTAGCCGAGAGAGGGGAAGCTCAGTGTGTAAAGGGAATAAAGCCTTCACTGTATACTAGAAAGGTAGATATTTACACTGCCCTACCAACCGGCGGGGATCTAGTAACACTAAGCTGTGAGCTGCAATCGCGCTCCCAGGCTCCTCGGTCACTAAAAGTGTGCAAGAGAAAGAAAGGAGAGGATACCGCATCCGCGTATCCTCGTACACCACTCTTCTCCAAAATCGTGCCAACGCACACCCTCCCTCGAGCCAGATGCAGTCGCAGGGATCGTAGAGGCGCGTCCATTGCGAAATTAGCCATTTATTTCTAGTGCCCAAGCTCCGTATGGGCAGCTCAGTCATCATATTGTAAGTGATTATAAAGGAAAGGAACAGGAAGGAGGGCCTAACTAAGGTAGGTACAGTACTGGCATAAGAGCGGTAGGGTAGTAGTAGAGTAGCGTACTGTACTGTAGTATAGTCGTTGAGATATAGAGATAGAGAGCCGGGGTTAAAAGGGCCAAGTCAGGAAGGAAATCCTAGACGTGGCCGCTAATAGTACGGAGCCCCGCTATTTCCTGAGCTGCCTTCAGTATGGGCAATGTTGCATTCCATTTTTTTGTTGGTCCCCCAGGGTGCCCGAGCAGTGCTTTGAAGTCGCAAGGCTCTCCAGCAGGGTGCTGCTATGGCAACCTATGGCAACTATCAGCAACGTTGTGGCAAAGCCGTCGAGGAGAATGATTCGGTTCCGAGTACTCAGTAGATTGTGGAGAGAAGCATCGCAGTTCCCCGACACCTGGAAAAGGCATATGCAAACGATTCGAAATTCTCTCTCAAAAATGTATCTTGTTTCGTGAGACGCCGAAGATAACGTCCAATAATCGGATGTTTGTACGCCGCTTTTTACGTCACAGGAAATGACGAAGGATGGTCGCTCTCGGCTCCCAGTTCTCAGGGGATACATGTAGAGGGGACACGAATACATTCCTTTGGAAGATTTCTTCTTGTTTTCGACAGGCTTGAAGTGTATCACTGGCATGGAGCAAAAAAGCTCCATCGGAGTTGGCTCGGTCAGGCAGCTATTGTCAAAATCCCATCGTGAACCTTCTAGGAACAAGCCATAGCAATATGACCCGTCCTTTGCGTGTTGAGTGATCGAGGGTGCTGAGGTATTCACGACGGGAAACTCCCAGCTGAGTGTGTCGATCGCAATTCCGTTTTTCCGTGCAGAGGTTTGCAGCAATGCAGTCAAGAAGCCTGTCGGGTATGTGAACCCAGGCAGCCAGAAGCATCGTGGAAGAGCCTCATCAATCCACCTTTGAAGCGCGATCTACCCTAGACACCTAAAGTCAGCCGAGAATCAAAGATGAATCAGCTTGTTGCGAGTGAAATCAATCGGCTGTCACTCATTCACAACTCAGGTTTCCGGAAAGGAAGTGTGCTCTTACGAGATCCCGCATCCACGAACTAAGCGGTTTTAGACTGGGGTAACACCTTGACCAAGCACCTGGCACCTATATTGATAAGAATGAGACTATGAAAGCACTATGCGACAAGGAAGCCAGCTTTGAATTCGAGTAAGGCCTCCATGACATCCTCGAGCTCAGGTGTCACGACAACTAATCCCTGCACACCAAGCTCGAGGCCTCTTAAGGAGTGGTGCAACGTTAGAAGGAGATTGTTATACCGATCCACCTCCTGATAGAGCACCTGTAGATGAGTCTATCAATTGGGCCAAAGGGCGCATGCTGTAATCGACTCCGGC
>NW_008705582.1:364369-366394 GCF_000186865.1 Aureococcus anophagefferens
GTCTGCCGCAACGAGACTTCCACCTCGCGGTCGACTTCCTTGACGAGTTCCCGCCATTCACGCTGTACCTCGGAGGTACCCTCGCGAAAATTGACAAACATATCTCGGAGCTCCTGCTTTATATTTTGATGGCTCTGTTGAAAGCGTCGCTTCACCTCAGTGCGGTGGTTTGCTTGCTTTGCCTCAAAAATACCCTCGTCATATATAGCATTCTTATCGATTCGAAGCAAGAGAAGGGACGCCGTAAGTCGACATTCGCGGGATATCTTGTGCTTCCCCTCCTTGTATCGACGCACAATTGCGTGTATTTCTCCGCAGTGATTACAACAGTCTTTTACATAATGCTCAACAACACCTTTCGTGGCCCATGTCAACTTCTGGAGACCCTGATTGATACGCTTGTCGAGTTTTCGGATGTGATCGGAGAATAGACGGCGTTCTTCGACAGTCAGGTCATAAAGGATCGCATTATACGCCCTGACTATCAACATGACATGCTCCCGCATCACACGAAGCTTTTCTCGCTGATTACAGATATCATGAGCAACATAGGGAATGGAGAACTCGCCCTGGAATTTCTCCCAATACTGCACTTCAGAGAACATCGCGAGCAGCCCTCTGTCAAAGTTACACTCAAGAAGACTATCTTTACCTTTGTTCAAAACAGGAGTTGCACCGAGCAAAACTTCCTCTGTCGCAGCGGACCTCTCCATTCGCTTCATCAGAGGATTGTCAAGGCGCGCCTGCAGCATGGTCGAATCCAAAGCCTCCATAGAATCCACCCATCCCTTGTAGCGGCTTGCCTTGTAGTCGTTCAGTACGCCCATGAGCACTTTGTATGCAGCCTCTGCTTCGTCGGCTTCCCTCGTGTGCGTCAAATACCTAGAAAAAGATCTATCCTGCTAGGATAAACTAATTCGTCAAGATTTTTAGACACCGAATGCCCAGATTATTGGCGGAAGGCACGTTGCGCTCTGCAAGAGACTCCACGAGTCCTGTACAATCTGTGCCAGAGATTTGGCCCAGAGGGCCGACCCAGCCCATTTTGGCTCATTGTTGCGGAGCGGAGGCGCTCTGCGATTCTCATCGAAGTCATGGCGAATTTCTTCGACCGTGTGAATAAAGAGCATGTACATATCGACTGTTTTTTTCTCGACGCAGCGCTGGATAGCATCTCGCTTTGCAAGGGAATAGAAAATCTCCAGAACCGCTACAGCCTCAGAGACGCGCGTGACCCCTTCAAATGCAGTGTTCATCACATTGGTGTACATCACCTCGAGATCTTTCACGGAATTTTTGAACACGTTGTAGTCGTCGTGCCAATGGCTTGTCTTGACATCTAAAATCTCGTAGTCAAGGTTACGTAGACGGTCGATCTGCTGCTCGAATTGGTCCTGTATTTCGATCAACGCCTTCGTAATCTCGTGGCCGCGCGTGCCCCCAAACCGAGGTAGCGACCCTGGTCTGCCATGTGTCTCAGAAGATTTTCGACAAAACTGAATTTGGCCTTCGCATACTTCAAGCAGGTCACGACAGCGTTGCACAAAAGCATCGATTTGTGCAAAAATGGATGCATCATCAAACGTCCAGTGCAAGCGTGGCGTACTAGGATGCGCGGTTCGAATAGCAGCAGCCGTGCGGCGGTATATGCGCTTCCACAAGACACCACACTGAATTGATTCATCAAGTGCAACCTGTCAGCGATGAAACCTCAAATAAATTTGCATGCTAGTGCCGAGACACGGGTTTCCTTGGATTGACCATCGAACCCTCGACGTCACCGTCAAAAACCTCGCCCAGTGATATCTTGGCGCAACAACGGTGTATGATTTCATTAGAAATCTTACGCAATAGCCCAGTGAGGCGTTCTGGGTTTTCGTTGTTGTAGAACCCTGAGAAAGTTGCGAAAAGTGCAAATTAAGGGTGTAATGCAACAACCAAGTCGCCAAAACAACACCGGTGAGAACCAGACAAAGTCCAAATCATCCGTATATACGCGAGAAGCTCCGGAAGTATCTGACAGAT
>NW_008705582.1:367052-367943 GCF_000186865.1 Aureococcus anophagefferens
GATGACTATGGACTCCAACTGCTGAACTAAATCTTTATTTTTTGCGGCAGTAATCATATCGGGCAGGAAGTTACCGGACGGTAAATACAGCACCGTTTTTCTTTGTGCTTCAAATGTGGATTCAGTGAGTGACGCCATAAACTTGTGCAAGTGGCCCGAGAGATCCTTCTTGACGCTCTCAGGCCACGCTCGAGACTCGAGAATCTGTGGAGCAAAGACCTGGCCCATGACCACGAGCAGCGACTGCATGTCCACACCTCGGGTTAAAACTCCATGCTGGGTGGCCGTGTCGATGTTTGACGTTGTTAACTTGGTCTCTGTGCGGATGAAGTAATACAATTTTACGCTTGAAATAAGCGCAGAAGAGTAGGTTGTTGATAATTGAAGCTTGCCATCCTCCAGGAAGCAGAGTAGTCGACAAAGTTGCGGCGTGCTCAGATAGGCTATGGCCCTTTCGTCGTGCTCTGCCTGCCACAAGCTCATTTTGTATCCCGGAAGCTGGATGCGTTCTTGGAGCCATCGTATCATCTGAAGACGGACTTTTAACGACAAGCTTCTATTTAGGAACGCGCCTCATCATAGTCGCACGTAGGCTCCATGATAACAAGTCTTTCAGAGACGAATGCTAGCAGAGGTTCATAACTTCGACCGCTAATCCGTGCAGGTGATATAGCCGCCAGGATATATCAGCAGGATATTCAGGATACAGAGGATAGAGACAGAAGATATGTCTCGTACTCGAGTACGAGTTATCGTCTCTCCCTGACATCCTCTCTATTATTGTGCGCCTGGAGCGCACCCCAGGAAGGCCTTCGGGGGGGGGGGGGGGGGGGGGAATTCCCCAAAAAACCCACCCCTAAAAACCCCCGTACGAAAAAAAAAGGGAATTTT
>NW_008705582.1:367993-379376 GCF_000186865.1 Aureococcus anophagefferens
GAGCCCATCGAAGCACTTGTTACTATTATTAAGGGTGTACTAACTAAGACCAAAACGCCTGGTGATGAACCACCAGGAGATAATCCGCCTCCTGCAGTTGCAGGTTCAATAGACGACTATGATCCGAATGCTTACAGCGGGAGTTCATTCCCTAGGCATCTCATATTTTTTGAAGGTAAAGCTGCCGACAATGACATTGTCTTTAACCCTCAAGTAAACCCCTCGCTGCAGTTGCGTCTTTGGCAGGAGAAATCCGTTTCATTCCCGTACTTTGAAGACCTCTTACTTCCCTGGGAAGGCTACTTGTATGGCATAGACGGAGAGTCTTCCTGGACCTAGTGAGGCAGATCCTCTGCCCGTTCGTCCAGTAGCCCCAGCCCCCGTATACTACGGCAGCTGAGGTGACGTGAGGATAACAGAGACGCCGGTGTACCGCCACTGCGTAACCTCGATAGTTCACCCTCACACGGCAGGGCAGCCCCACTAGGCTGCCTCCCCGTGTCGGAGTTTACTATCTCGTTACCGGCCAGTGGCCCGGCGGAGGGACGTGTACTACACCTCCTGAAAATTTGCCGCACACGCGCGCGCGCGCGGGTCTAGTGCGGGTTGAAAGTCAGCTTAAGGATCCGAAATGGAAAAGCTAGGCAAAACGTCCGGCAATTTCTAGACAGCTATATACCAGCGTTTAAGGTAGCTACGGGCGCTATAGCAGCAGCTCGCTACAACCAAACCAAATGAAGCTGGATCACGAGTGTGCATCTGCAGGCACGTACAGTGTTATCTGACAATCTAGCCTGCCTAAGTGTCACCAATCACCCCAGCAACAGCACCAAAGCCAGACACATGCTCTACGAGAATACCGCGTAAGAGACTCTCATGGACTGGGCAAAGTTCGTCCCTTCTGGTGTCCTGGTAAATACAAGGCCGAATCCCGCTGTAAACCGCAACCTAGGGTTGAAGCCCAGGTTGAAGCCAGGTTGAAGCGGCGGCGTTTAACATATCCCGCCGGCGGGATATGTTAATAATAGTTAGCAGTGCGGGGTGCCTGCGGGATATCCATGGGGTGTGTGCCAATAATAGGGGTTGGCAAGATACCCGTGTCTGGGTCTCCCAAGGGAGGACCTGCGCATGGAATTCCACCGCTGGTTGCGCGACCATAGGTAGCACGGCCATCCAGAGCACTCCTGTTCAGAATTAGAGCAGTATGACCAAGATTAGAGCTTAAATGTTCAGGATGAGAGCTACACTTAGACCCCCTGAGCAAGCAACCTGGCAAGCTCACCCAGGAAACTTGATGGTGGCATTCTTCCCGACCTAAATTACATAACAAGTTGGCCGCACATTGAAATTGCTAGACGACGTACTCTAAGAGTGAATGATTCGCCCTCATCGAAAAGAAGGGGTCTTCGATTATCGACAGCTGATTCTTCACAATCTCGGTCCGCTCGACCGCGCTCGAGTGTGAGCGTACCATAGCTCGACCAACCGTCGAAAACACCAACTGTACCTGCGTCTGTCTCAAAAACAATGTTGCGCGAAGTTGAATACCGTTAGAACGAACAATGATGCAATGAACTCGGCTGACAGTCTCGTCAGCGACGACCTTTCAAAGACAAACATTGTGGCTTCTTGAACATCCAGTACCAAGATATTAGGGTTATTTTAGAAACGCGGAATGAGACTATATCATTGTAGCGCGACCGTCCCACGAAGAGGAGACCTCCAAAAGCAGAGTTCACAGCATCACCTAGAGTAACCATGAACAAGATTTGGCAGCTGGAGGCACTCCCTCATGGCACTTACAATCATTGGCAGGCGGTGAAGAGTCCCTCAAAAGATTACTTTCATTCCCAGATGAATCTGCCAAGAGCGCATCGATATTATATGTAAACACCTATCAAACACTAATGTAATAGTCAGTCAAGAACCGATTGTGAGCTTACTGTATGTGTCAAAGGCTTTCGCAGGGCGTGCCTATGAAAATGTAGTCACGCCAGATATAGCTTAACCACTCAGGTAAATGCTGCAACTGGCCTAAAAAGGCCCAGCGGCGTTCTTCCCAGCGATGCTGCTGAGCGTCTGATGCGGCAAAAACCTCAGTCTGGTACCAGCGACGTAGTTCTTCCATGCCTGTTTGCACTGGACTGTCCTGCATATCATCTTCCGGCCCATCGCCAGAGCCCCGATCCATGGCGGCAGATATTGCTAGGGAGACTGACTGCAGTTGATCGGAGAGACCGTCAATGTCGGATGAAGAAGTTTCATGGATTCGCCGCCTGTGGACTAGCTCGTGGAGTTTGACGGTGCTCACAAGTTACCTCTTTTGATCTGCATTGCCGTCCATACGGCTCGTCTCAAGCCAGGAGGCCAAAACCAACACCAGACGACACTGGTTGGGGCTCCCGCTCACTCCGGAGCGAGCTAATCACGATTACAGGAATTTCCCTGATTACAAGGAAGTAACTAAGGCCCATTCTAAGACTAGGGCAACGCCTTCAACCGATCGTGTTAACACGACGGCTGAACACGATCAGCCGCTCGATCGAAGCGCTGCCATATGATGGCATGACAGGCTTTGCAGCCCCACATCTCAGCGAATATGCCGAGGCGCGCAACGATCTCAGTGGCTAAGTTGACCGCATGCGCGCGAACGAAGCGCTGATGAAAACGAGACATCCAGGCGATTGCGCCTGGACTCAGGCGGGCGGTTCTAAGGGCTGGGAAGGGACGCGCTCGGCTCCCCCGACCCCTTTGAGCTCGTTTTCGAGCCAATGCAGCGTCGAGGATCGTTCGTCGACACCCGGGCATCGTCTCGTTAAGAGGGTTGGATCGTAGAACTCAAAATTGTCGAGTTCATCCGGTCGCGGCTCGGGAGCCGCGGCGGCCCGACGGCGACTTCGTGATGGTCCAGGGCAGCTCCAGCGCAAGGGGTCGGATGGAGTCATTCATTGTCGTCCCCGGGTCGTGCCCTTTCACCATCTCTGGCGGCAGCGCGCTCTGGGGCCGCCGGGACCTCCGGACCGTGCCTCGGACCGGGGCAGCCCGAGGTTCGAGGCCAGAAAGTGGTCCCGCGCGCGCGTTCAAGCATTCGCGACGTCGCGTGGGGTCCACCGCCCGCTGCGTTGACCTCCGCTTGGGGTGCGGGGCGCGACAGCGTCCCGCAGCCGTGCCGTGCGGAGGTCCAATGCCTCCAGATGGCCTCAGATCGTGTCAACCTCCCCAACACGATCGAGGAGGTTCGACGCAAACCGATCGTGTTAACACGATCGGTTTGATGTATTTGGCTAGTCATAGAATGGATCTAAGTGACAAGGCCGCACTACGCGATGCACGCCTCGGAGGAAGGCTGCTCAAAAAGTTGTTGCCAGGAAGTTGTGCATGATGCCTCAACAACTTTTTGCCGTCCAGCGCAGCCTGTGGATCCGCCGCTGCGCCACGCCCCGACCCCGCGCCGGTTCCTACGTCGAGACCCGCACCAGACCTCGGTCTCCGACGCTCCATTTCGTCGGCGCGCGCCGATTTCGTCGGTTTGCGCGGGGTCGCAAAATCGGCCCCTGGACGCGGTCGACGATTGCGGCGCCTTCCGACGCCCCGCCGAGGCCGCCGAGCGGCTCGCCGGACGCCCCAGTTTTGTGGCCAAGTCGCTGTGGCGACGCGCCGGGGTCGATGACATTTTCCTGCGCGCGCGCGCGCGTGCGGCGCCTCGACGACGGCCGAGACGGTACAGCAGCGCCTGAGACTGTTCCCTGTGTTGTTGGGCGGGCAAGAGCGGCGCGATCGCTCGGGGGTCGTGCCGAAGGGCGCGGGATGGCGTTTGCTCGACGATATGCCGCTCTTTGGCGAAACGGTCCGCGGACCGCGACGCCGCCGGAGCACGAGTTTTTGCGGCGGCGGCGCGAACCGATCCCGGGGTCTGCGACGAGCCGGGGGCGGTGGGATCCATCGCGACGTCGAGGGGCGTGCCAGCGTCCAAAGTCCCGCCGCGGTCGCGCTCCCACCGCCCCGGCGCGCGGCCAATACGAGGCGCCACGCTCACGGCACGTCACCAGCGCACTCCCATGCTGGTCTATCGTGGGCGTAGCGGCCTAGTACGACGGCACCGTGCCACCGGATGAGCGTAGGGCCCTTTTGGGGGTTAATTTTCGAGGTTTTAAATTTCCGAGGTGGCACCACCTCATGGCATTTACGAGGGTCCGCCAGCGAGCGCGACCCCAGTCCCCGATTTTAGCAGGGACGCGATCCGACCACAAGTAGCGACATAAAGGCACGCTACTTTTAATTGTTTTTGCTGCTGGCCGAAGGCCAGCCCTCCTGAGACCTCATGCTGGCCGAAGGCCAGCCGATTTTTTTTGCTATGTTTCGGTGGCTGGTCTTCAAAACAAGGGTTTTTGTTGGTATTTTTATTGATTTATTTGGCGGCCGAGGCGGCAGGCGCGCTACTTTTTATTTTAGATCTCGCCCCTGGATTTTAGGACAGGATCCCCGTCAGTTACCACCTCCTAGTAGGGACTCAGAATTGCCCGGATATCGGCGTCGCAGAAGCGTCGCAGAAGTCGAGATTCAATCATGCCTCCTGCCTTAGCCCATCGCCTAGAAGGCGCTCAGAGGACAAATTCCGCAAACTCAGGTTCCTTTAGTTTGCCATGTCCAAAGTTCAGCCTAGGGTGCCCGCATGCCCGCAAGGGGCCGCCTCGCCCGTTGTCGCAAGGGGCCGCCTCGCCCGTTGTCGCAAGGGGCCGCCTCGCCCGTTGTCCAAAGCTCCAGGATCCTCGTACCTGCAGGATGCGGCTACAGAAAAGGATGCCGCATCCAAGGGTGCCCTCGTCTAGTTTTGCGAACTGGAGGCCTTCATCTATCTCTTCTTCAAGGTGATGTGGTAAACTTAACACGCACATCCTCCTCGGGTAGCAAACCAGCAGAGATGTTATCTGCGCTCACCATTCACAGTTTTGTATGTCTAACGAAAACGGCTGACGCGGATTGCCGCTGCGTAGATTTCCAGCATGTGGACTCGTGAAAAGGCGGCATTCCCAACCGTTAATATCAAAGAAGATGTACTGGTTTGCAGACACGCTCAATCCATCAGAAGCGGAGCCTCGTTTGAACCTAAAATCACATGCCAGGATACGCAGATGTGAGGACACCGGTCTCAAAACCAGAGCTTCAGATCTTGATGGTACTGCCACTCACGATTGTACCTAGAATCTGTGCCATCACGCCATCCGAGTCTGTAGGCACTGCCGATCACAACTCTTGAGCAGAATAGGCTTGTAAGACCTAAGAGCAGGGGTAAGATACAGATACTATGTCGTTTGGTACGCATTTACATACATCCCTGGGCATAGCGTAAAATATATAGAAGAGCGTTTCGAGTTGAAACTTTGAGAGATGGGAGCTATGTGATTTTGTTCGAGGTCAGTCAGGTTCACAGACGCAGGGGGGCACGTTTTTAGAGGAGGGGGTTGCATGTAGTAACACATGGGAAGTGAGAATTGGGGTTCACGTGTGGTTGGCGCTTCGGCCCAGGGCGATGCAAACGTGGAGTATAGACATTCGGACGAGTTCAGATTGAGTCCAAGAGTAGTCAAGTCTGAGCCCAAAGCCAAAGTGTTCAAGTCAGCGTTTGTCATGCGAATAACATCAAGAAGTCCGAGGAGGCCATATTTGGTTTGATTTTCAATCTCATTACTTTCTGCGAATTTGAAGTATCTCGAGATTCCAAATTACATAGACAACATTACCTGGTAGCATGCTAGCTTTAGACGTGATTTGATTAGTAGTTCCAGAACTCGATGTGAGCATACGTGAGTCTGTTGAGCTAGACAGGGAGTGATCAATCGCGGCATTGCTTTCAGGACCTGTCGTCGTTTGATGGGCAATTGTAACATGTTTTAATTTATACCGTAGGTGTTGTGCGCCAGTTTTATTTCCATATTTGCTTTGGCGGATTCTGCAAGACAAGAATGCGCTTGAAATTTTGTACCCTGGTTGGCAAAGTGACGTAATTCTACCGCTGGATTCAATGAAGCGTTTGCTCCGAGATCGGGATCACAACCATCAGTCAACTTGAAGAGGTTGGAGTCATTCTCGCTAGTAGCATGAAGAGGCATCAGGTGTTTGGGTTGTATTTCACTGTGGCCCATTGCAGGAAACTGAATCCCTATAACGTTGCCTAAAATCACAGATCATGATCAAACTGAGAATCAATGAACAAGCTGACCACATCTGAGTGTGGCGGTGGTAGAGACCTCAAGCGTTTCGGGGACAGCCTATGTGTGAATGTCATCGGCCGGAGTAAACATATCTTCGAGTAATTTTTAGCTCTTGCATTCATATACACGTGTATTCGAGAGCTCAGTAGTTGGCATCAATTGCATCAGCTTCGCTAAACAAGGCTGCTTGGTGATGCGGTTGGCTTCCTGGCAGAGCAGGAAAGTCTTCTGATTGCATAGCAAATGAGCCGGACTGTGAAGTAATTTGTCGCGTAGTTGCGTCATCTTTCTTTATTTGCTCAGAGAGAAGTGCGCCTCCCGATTGGTGTAAGGGCTCCTCGCGCACGATGCTATCACCACGGAGCATACCAGGAAAATTCGCCGTCGAATCCACCGACCTTTGTTACCACGATTCAGGAGCATGTCAACATGATTTCACACATGAGTAGACAATTGCGCATCTCGAGCTGTGCCGTTAATAGCGATGGTAGATGCGCGCCTATTCTAAGGCAACTGATAATTGAAGGCAACGCAAAGTATTACCCGTCCAGTGCAGGAAAATCTGACATCTTGAAAGGACCACCACGACCGTGGGAGGGCGCAGCAGCCCCAACCAATCCGATGCGTGAGGAATTGACAGTGGTATCATCTGCGTACCGACTTTCGACACCTGTGCATAAAGCTATTGGCACGAGCTATCCTCATGGAACTACCTGAAACTTCGGTCGCAGAATTTATTGGCACGCCCTTCGAGAGCATTGCAAGAAGGTCGCTTGACGGCGCGTACCTAAGTGCGAAACTTGTTTGCTAGTCATTTCCTCTTTTTGCCGACGCCAGCTAGCGCACGGCGTGGAGCTGGAATGACCCATCTGCGGTACGGGCAATGAACGAGAAGGATGGTTAGTCGCAAAACTAGAAGTGAGTGGTGCAACCTGTTGTTGTAAATTTCCGATACCTGCCACGTCTAGGTTAATGTAACACACTACCAGTTTATAACAACCTGACGGTGTATTATTGTATGGAGCGCCATTCATGCCGTGCACCGGGCTGTTAAAATGTGGTTGACCTGAGCGATACAGCGCGGATGCTGAGCCAGGTTCTGAGTGAGTCGCGTCTATGCCACGAAAAATGAACGGGTCACATGGGGCGGACCCCGAGACGCGCTCGTAGCGCCACCCAAAAGAACTCCTGGTGATGAACCCGTAGTGGGCGTCATTTGATCATCGCGATTATAGTAGTACTGAGATGCGTCGAAATCATCCTGATGCTAAGCGTTCAGTCGCAGAAGTCACTACACACATACGTGATCATCCTGAGTTTGTATATTATCCTTGAAGTATGCAAGCTGCCGCGACCGCGCATTCGACATACCACGGCCGAGGACGGCGGGAGTTGTCTACAACTCACTTGGCTCGCGAGTTGTTTCAGACTCGATTTGCGGCGTAGCTCTAGATCTACTGAAGTGCTGATGTCAACAGTGCCCCGATCAACGTACATCTAGGCCGCCCATAGGAAATTAATAATTAATAAAGATCAATCATCGAATTCCGGCCGGCGGAGCCAGAGTCATCAGTCCTCCATAGAGGCTGTGCGTCGACCGCGCGCGCGGGCGTGGTGTCGCGGAGGTCCGCGGGCTGAAATGACGGCCAAAATTGGGTTATCGTCGTATCAAAGCAAGTTCGATGATATTCACGCGTTAATTACACGGCTCCGTTCACGGTCGACCCCCCTGAGTCCCTGAGATTAATTCCTAGATTGCCCTGGTGGGGGTGTATATATGTGCGTTCGGTTCCGCTGGGCTCAGCGGACGTCCTGGGGTCGCGTCCGCGCAAAGGGCTCGTGGCAAAGGGGGCCGGGTGACGCCGGAGTGCGCCCGTTTACGCGCCGATTTCGGGCGTTCGGGGCTCGGGCCCGAAAGCGCGTTTCGGGCGCTTTCGGCGCTTCGGCTGCTCTTCCTGGCGGCTGGTTGTGCTCTCATGGGCCGTTCGGGGTCCGTGGGTTTCCGGGTCGTTGCGCTTTGCCATTGGGCTTACGTGGGGGGGGTCGTGGGGGGCGGCGCGGGGGTCCTAGGTGGCCGTCTCGGGGGCTTCCGGGTGGCGTTTTCGCCGTTTCGAGGCTCTTTCTGCTCTTTGGATCTCACTTTCCGTCCAGATTCGGACGCCGTGATGCTGTAGGATTGCCTTTCCCAAGGCCTCGCAAAACTACCGGGCCCCGGGCCTAACGCTGCATGCGAACGGAACCACACGCTTGCGATGACTTTTTGCGCGTGGTCGCTGGTTCGGGCCAAGAAACCGCAGGATTTAACTTCAACAAAAGTGCTGAAGTTCAACAAAAATGTTGACTTTTAAATCCAGGCTATCAGAATCTGAGTTTTGATCGGGGCACTGAGTGCTGACTGCACGGTTTACGCTGCCCACGCACCGGGAAAATCGACGATTTCCGTCCACTTGGCCTTTCGTATCTCCCACTAGTCTGATAAAGGAAGCAGAGTAAACTTCTCCCTCAAGGGGGAGGCTGAGCTCAGTTCAGTTAAGAGTGCCATTGGTCGTGAGAGGGCATCGGAATCGCTCTGCCAGGCTGGACGTCCAGGAGTTTTACCGAGCAACAATGCCGCGGTCCCCGGCCACGTCCCCGGCCCGTGCCCGGGCCGTGCCCGGGCCCCCGTGCCGGGCCCGTGCCGGGCCTCCCCGGCCCGTGCCCGGCCCGTGCCCGGGGCCCCTGGTTTTCGACCCTCGTCCGAGTCGCCAAAAATACGAATTTCGATGACGCGAAACTCGTCGTCCCGGCGGCCGATTTGGACAGTTGGACGTCCCAGGCCCGGGACGAAGGTCCGGACAACGGAACTAAACAGCAAAACCGAAGCGAAATCGGCATCGATGGCGTCCAGAGGCGTCGGAAAGTCGACCCCTGATTAAGGTCAAAAACCAAAGCAACACTTCATAGTGTCTCTGTCACATTTCTCGATGTCGGCGGCGCCTACTGTAAGAGAAGATGAGGCTTCGATGCTTGCAGAAAGCGTTGCGGCGGCGGAACTCACGTCAGTCGGCGAGGATGATGAGGAAGAAGACGACGAGGACGGCATTTCTGCGTCTGACGAAGAGTCTTCCTGGATTGCCTGGTTCTTGAGTCTACGGGGCAACGAATTCTTTTGTGAAGTTGATGAGGAATATATTCAGGACGATTTCAATCTGACTGGGCTGTCTTCGTTGGTGCCATATTATGATTACGCCCTTGATATGATTTTAGACGTTGGCACCTGAGTACATGATTGATTCTGTCTCAACCTCGATGTTCCCAGGTTGAGATGGCTATCGAGGAGTCTCTCACAGAAGAACAGCAAGAACTTGTTGAGTGTGTCATGAGATTGTAAATATGGACTGCACGTTGTTGTTACAGGTCGGCCGCAGAGATGCTGTATGGCCTGATTCACGCGCGCTATGTGATTACTAATCGGGGCATGCAAGCTATGTATGAAAAATATGCTTCGGCCTCGTTTGGCCGATGTCCCCGCGCTTTCTGTTGCGGGCAACCTGCCCTTCCAGTTGGCCGGTGACTCATGCGGCGTGCTAAATTTGGTTCTGTATGAAACAATGGATTGATCCAATAGGTCTGATCTGCCACGCAACTACACCGTGCACGTTTTTTGTCCAATGTGTCGCGACATTTTTACGCCGCGGTCATCAAGATCTGCTTCAATCGATGGAGCTTACTTTGGTACAACATTCCCTCATCTATTCCTTATGACATTTCCAGAACTCATACCTCAGCATGGCGTGCAATCTTTTGTGATTCGTCTGCGATAAAAATAATGTGCTCTTGTTCCTCTTGAGAGACATCTGTTGTGTCCAGGTCCCCCGTGTTTTTGGTTTCCGGATTCACAAGGCAAGCCCATATCACACAACTGCAAGTTCAGAGTACGGTGTGCCCAAGCGCCGCCCGAAGGCATCTCGAAGGTCCAAACCCAATTGGACAAGCAGCTCAAAGGCGTCAACAGGGAATCTCGGAATAGCACAAATCTAACTGACAATCACCTAGCTCCGCCAAGAGCGCACTATCACTCATTCGAAGTTTCCGGGGGTCCACTCGGTCGACGGACCGCACTTTGATTTCGCAGCCACCAGCCGCCAGGGACGAGCTAGGGCCCCCTGAACCCCAGGGTGGCAGCGAGCTGGGATGAGGAAAGGATGAGGACCACTGCACCATGCGCTAACTAAGACCCAGACGGGTCTCGATCTGAGATCGACGCCCCCAGGCGCGTCAGTTCCGAACTTCCGGGCCCTGCGGCTCCTGGGGCGTACCCGAACGCGGGGACTTCGACGCCGGGCCTGGGAAACCCAGCGGAGCTGAGTCTGCGGCTTGGCCCCCCTCTTAGTCGCCCTTAAGCGCCCCTCGCCCGGCGCTATCTCTGTCGGGGGAGTCCAGAGGGAGCCCGTCACAGGTCGCAACTTGAAGTAGGTTTGCCCGATTGTTGACGCTCGGCCATGACATCATTTAGTTGTAGCGCAACCTCGGTTTCCGACTCGGGCATCCGATGCAGCGGTTCTAGGACTTGGCGCGGCGCTCGGTCTGTGGACCATGTCGCGCCTTGGGCCCGGGGCCCGGCTGCGAGTCGCTCGGGAAAGACCATCGGTCGAAGGCGAGCAGCTTAGTTCGCGTCGGGGCAGCCCGTGGATGACGAGAACGGCCGTTAACGGTGGGGGGCGACCGACGAGGGGGCCAACTTAGTTCCAGGGGTCGAGCTGGCGGCTGAACTGCGAGGAGACACCCCCTGGTGTGACGTCGCGATAGTGAGGAAGCAATGTAATGTAAATTACGGGGGATGATGGTAGCTCAATCCAGTCCACGTACCCTGGGCCATGGGTTAATTCTTCGTACATTCGGACCTTCTGAAGTCTCAAGGTTTGACATTTAATTTGCCTGGAGAAAGACGTAGCTTGCGAAGGACTCCGGAATGTCACCATCACCAAATGCATGGTCCTGTATAATAACTTTAATCTTAATTCTTTCTATCTCTCTACTCGTAAATGCGCTCCGGGCACGCGGCCCGGCACGGGCCCGGCACGCGGCACGGGGCCCGGCACGCGGCCCCGGGCCGGGCATCCCAAAGTGCGGTTAGGATGAGTAAGGTGGTAAGGCCCAGCTGCGTCGAGTCCCCTGCCGGCGCGAGGCAA
>NW_008705582.1:379600-383656 GCF_000186865.1 Aureococcus anophagefferens
TGCGTCGCCTGTCGCGGACGCGTGCACGATGATCTGCTCGCAACCTCCTATCGTTGCCAGCATGGCCGCATAGCGCACAGTCCTATTGCGCCGGCGTCTAGCGCGCCGTTTTCGCTTGGGGATGTTCCGCCTGTAAATCCTGCGACTGAGAGATTCTTCGTCCTCGACTTCCTTTGTTGCCCTCGACATACAGAAGGCTTCAACGGATGACATCACATCTGCCAATTCCTTCGCATTGCGCATTGCATCTTCCTTCTCTTGAGCTAGGCGGCGTGCGTAAACATCTTGTAGCTCCTGAAAGCCATCGTGTGCCAACCGTTTCTCGCGCATGTATAGTCGCGCCTCCCTCAAAATTTCCCCGATTCCCATTCTGATTGCTGCTGGAACTTCTTTGTCCATTCGTCGAGCTTCTAAAAAGTTTACCTAGCAATTGCGTACGCATGAATACAACGCACAATGCTGGCGCACTGCAAGATGCATAGATGGCTAGCTGATCGTCGGCCATTGCGCGTATCCTACCCGGCATGTTGCAAACGTTGTCACTCTCTGCCCTGATTTCGTGAATCATCTCGCCTATTGGTAGATAGCATCTATTAATTTATCCATTGCTCGCCGTCTAAAATCGCACCAAGTGTCACCGAACGCGTTGAGTGCTGAAGAGCACCACGATGGCCGAGGCGATCACGTTTTTCATAGAGAGTGCCCATCTCATGAAAGAGTTGGTGCCACTGCTCATGTACCTTTCTGTATACTGTACAATTATTATTATTTATTATTATTATTGGGGATTTAGCGTCGGAGAAGCCGCATGCACAAGAGCACACGCGGCCGGTAGGTCTCGGACGGAGGAAGTTGAGGTAGGTAGGGGGCTGCCCCCCAGCAGGGGCCGAAGGCCCACGGGGGGAGGATCAGCTTGCCCAGCGCCACAATTGTGCCGTATTAAGGAGCCTGGTAAGCCCTTTAAAGCCGGAGTCGCGCGGCGTGATCGCGCGCTGGTCAGGAGCATCTGAAACGAGGAGGTGCCCTTGGACCAATCTCGATGTGCCCTTGGCCAAATCTGGCCAGGACTATCTGAATCGCGCGCTGGTCAGGAGCATCTAAAACGAGCAGGTGCTCTTTGGCCCAATCCATACCGCGTAGAAATCAGCCCTAAAGCCGGAGTTCTGAACCGGGGAGGTGCCATAGGCCCAATCTAGGCCGCATAAAAAGCAGCCCAAAAGCCGGAGGGAGTCGCGCGGCGTGATCGCGCGCTGGTCAGGAGCATCTGAACCGAGGAGGTGCCCTTGGCCCAATCTCGAGGTGCCCTTGGCCCAATCACGAGCGCACAAAAAAGCAGCTCAAAAGCCGGATCCGCGCGGCGTGAACGCGCGCTGGTAAGTAGCATCTGAACCGGGGAGGTGCCATAGGCCCAATCTAGACCGCATAAAAAGCGGCTCTAAAGCCGGAGTCGCGCGCGTGATCGCGCGCTGGTCAGGAGTATCTGAAACGAGGAGGTGCCCTTGGCCCAATCTAGACCGCATAGAAAGCTGCTTTAAAGCCGGAGTTCTGAACCGGGGAGGTGCCATAGGCCCAAGACCGTATAAAAAGCGCCTCTGAAGCCGTTGTTGCGCGGCCTGAACGGGCGCTGGTCAGGAGCATCTAAAAAGAGCAGGTGCCCTTGGCCCAATCTCGAGGTGCCGTTGGCCGCATAAAAAGCCGCTCAAAAGCCGGAGTCGCGCGGCGTGATCGCGCGCTGGTCAGGAGCATCTAAAACGAGGAGGCGGCATAGGCCCAATCCAGACCGCATAAAAAAAAGCTCTAAGGCCGGAGTCGCGCGGCGTAATCGCGCGCTGGTCAGGAGCATCTGAAACGAAAGGGTGCTCTTTGGCCCAATCCAGACCGCATAGAAAGCAGCTCTAAAGCCGGAGTTCTGAACCGGGGAGGTGCCACAGGCCCAATCTAGACCGCATAAAAGCAGCCCAAAAGCCGGAGGGAGTCGCGCGGCGTGATCGCCCGCTGGTCAGGAGCCGGAGGGAGTCGCGCGGCGTGATTACGCGCTGGTCAGGAGCATCTGAAACGAGGAGGTGCCCTTGGCCCAATCTCGAGGTGCCCTTGGCCCAATCTCGAGCGCACAAAAGCAGCTCAAAAGCCGGATTCGCGCGGCGTGAACACGCGCTGGTTAGTAGCTTCTGAACCGCGGAGGTGCCATAGGCCCAATCTAGACCGCATAAAATTCCAGACCGCATAGAAAGCAGCTTAAAGCCGGAGCTTTGAACCGGGGAGGTGCCATAAGCCCAACCTAGACCTCAAAAAAAAACAGCCCAAAAGCCGGAGGGAGTCGCGCGGCGTGATTGCGCGCTGGTCAGGAGCATCTGAAACGAGGAGGTGCCCTTGGCCCAATCTCGAGGTGCCCTTGGCCCAATCTCGAGCGCACAAAAGCAGCTCAAAAGCCGGATCCGCGCGGCGTGAACGCGCGCTGGTTAGTAGTATCTGAACCGGGGAGGTGCCATAGGCCCAATCTAGACCGCATAAAATTCCAGACCGCATAGAAAGCAGCTTTAAAGCCGAAGCTTTGAACCGGGGAGGTGCCATAAGCCCAACCTAGACCTCAAAAAAAGCAGCCCAAAAGCCGGAGGGAGTCGCGCGGCGTGATTGCGCGCTGGTCAGGAGCATCTGAAACGAGGAGGTGCCCTTGGCCCAATCTCGAGGTGCCCTTGGCCCAATCACGAGCGCACAAAAGCAGCTCAAAAGCCGGATTCGCGCGGCGTGAACACGCGCTGGTTAGTAGCATCTGAACCGCGGAGATGCCATGAATCGGGGAGGTGCCATAGGCCCAGTCTAGACCGTATGAAAAACGGCTCTAAAGCCAGAGTCGCGCGGCGTGATTGCGCGCTGGTCAGGAGCATCTGAAACGAGGAGGTGCCCTTGGCCAATCTCGAGGTGCCCTTGGCCCAATCTCGAGCGCACAAAAGCAGCTCAAAAGCCGGATCCGCGCGGCGTGAACGCGCGCTGGTTAGTAGTATCTGAACCGGGGAGGTGCCATAGGCCCAATCTAGACCGCATAAAATTCCAGACCGCATAGAAAGCAGCTTTAAAGCCGGAGCTTTGAACCGGGGAGGTGCCATAAGCCCAACCTAGACCTCAAAAAAAGCAGCCCAAAAGCCGGAGGGAGTCGCGCGGCGTGATTGCGCGCTGGTCAGGAGCATCTGAAACGAGGAGGTGCCCTTGGCCCAATCTCGAGGTGCCCTTGGCCCAATCTCGAGCGCACAAAAGCAGCTCAAAAGCCGGATTCGCGCGGCGTGAACACGCGCTGGTTAGTAGCATCTGAACCGCGGAGATGCCATGAATCGGGGAGGTGCCATAGGCCCAGTCTAGACCGTATGAAAAACGGCTCTAAAGCCAGAGTCGCGCGGCGTGATTGCGCGCTGGTCAGGAGCATCTGAAACGAGGAGGTGCCCTTGGCCAATCTCGAGGTGCCCTTGGCCCAATCTCGAGCGCACAAAAGCAGCTCAAAAGCCGGATCCGCGCGGCGTGAACGCGCGCTGGTTAGTAGTATCTGAACCGGGGAGGTGCCATAGGCCCAATCTAGACCGCATAAAATTCCAGACCGCATAGAAAGCAGCTTTAAAGCCGGAGCTTTGAACCGGGGAGGTGCCATAAGCCCAACCTAGACCTCAAAAAAAGCAGCCCAAAAGCCGGAGGGAGTCGCGCGGCGTGATTGCGCGCTGGTCAGGAGCATCTGAAACGAGGAGGTGCCCTTGGCCCAATCTCGAGGTGCCCTTGGCCCAATCTCGAGCGCACAAAAGCAGCTCAAAAGCCGGATTCGCGCGGCGTGAACACGCGCTGGTTAGTAGCATCTGAACCGCGGAGATGCCATGAATCGGGGAGGTGCCATAGGCCCAGTCTAGACCGTATGAAAAACGGCTCTAAAGCCAGAGTCGCGCGGCGTGATTGCGCGCTGGTCAGGAGCATCTGAAACGAGGAGGTGCCCTTGGCCAATCTCGAGGTGCCCTTGGCCCAATCTCGAGCGCACAAAAGCAGCTCAAAAGCCGGATCCGCGCGGCGTGAACGCGCGCT
>NW_008705582.1:387283-389102 GCF_000186865.1 Aureococcus anophagefferens
GCCCAGCGCGCAAGACGACATTGAGCTCTTTCAGATGCAACAAGAACCAAAGGAATCGGTGGCCATGGGGCCGAGAACGAGACCTCCAAAGTTGTGGTTTGTATGGCCGTTTTATCGATTTTTGACATTCCTCAGCTTATATCTCGGCTCGGGCTTGCGCCAAGATTGTTGCATTTTAACCTTCCTCAGCCACATCTCATTCTAACCCTCGGACGCTAAATTGAATCGCGTTGA
Source organism: Aureococcus anophagefferens (assembly GCF_000186865.1). NCBI lineage: Eukaryota > Pelagophyceae > Pelagomonadales > Pelagomonadaceae > Aureococcus > Aureococcus anophagefferens. The sequence goes on from NW_008705582.1 coordinate 387,518, forward strand.
AGCACCTCCTGCGCACGTTATGGGCTGCGACCGGGGGCCCCGGGGGCGGGTCTGGAGATCTTCTTAGTACCGACTAATCGCGCAGTGAGGCTCAGCGTCCGCGAAATCGTGCGCGCGTCGTCTTAGTCGGTACTAAGAAGGCGATCTTCACGTCGAACGGGGCAGCCCCTCGGTCGACGGTCGTTTCGTGTGGTTTATGTACGAATTTGCCCTTCCCGGGTGGAATTAAGATGCTACTTACGGACATCCGTTGCCCTTGATTGTGGGTTCGAATCTCCACGCGCGCGTGACGACGACGACGGCGGCGGCGGCGGCGGCGGCGGCGGCGGCGGCGGCGGCGGCGGCGACGACGACGACGACGACGACCGAGCGACCGACCAACCCAGCCCTACTGAAGGGAATCGACTGGGGCGATGATACACGATCCCCGATGCTGCGAGAGTTCGACAGACATGAAAAAGGAGTCGAGGGGATCAATCGCGCCCCATCCCAGCCCCCGAAGGACCGTTTGAGTCACCATGCGATTGGCAGCACTTCGCGTCTACGCATGTGCTTCGGGCTCACACTAGCGGAGCACGAAGCTGCTGGGATCGTTGCATAATTCCGCATTATCGCGCGGCTGTGGGCTGATAAAGACGCTCGAACCATAGCTTCGTCTTAAAAAAGGTTCTCGTTCCGTCCGGGGGTTAGAATGAGCACATCTATTATTACGGATATAATGCTGAACGCTCGGACAGAAGAATCTTAAATCGTGTTAACCCCTCGGCTCGAGCTCCCCAGCTGGGCGAGTGTTACCGGGCCGGTAGTGGGTGGTTAGGTGGCGGCAATATTGCGCGTCGTGTTATGCACCTCTTGTCAACTTTGACCATCGTCATCGCGGCAGGCACGTTCGCCCAGGATTGCGAGCAGTTTAGTAACGAGGGTGGTGATTATTATGAGGCAATTAGTGACTGTGGCGCCTGTACGGCAAACAGTTTGTGTGGATTCTGCCTTTCGACTCTGCAATGCCTAGAGGGTCGGGTCGATGGACCCTCGAATGGGCTGCCGTGTAGTTACTGGCTCGCCACAACCGCAGAGTGCCCGGAGATACCCCAGTGTGAACAGCTTACCACCTGCGGTGCATGCGTTGACATGGATGATTGTGCTTGGTGCGCGTCGGAGCAACGCTGCCTCACGGTCTCCGAGATCTTCATGACTGAATGCGAGGGTTCTATCTTTGATGCGCCATGCCCGTCAAGCTCTGTCTTCTTTTCCGTGGCACCCCGGAGGGGGACTCTGCGTCCTCGAGCCACAACGATGTAATTGTTTGTCGCCAAACCTCTCGCTCTAGGTTGAAAATCGGGTGGTGGGCAATTTGGTTGTTGAGGCTGACCCAGTCTTTGGAGGGGGTCATTTCCGAACATCCGGTGTCAGCACTAGCGGTGGCACCTTCGAATTTCTGATCGATGAGGTCGAGATATCTGCTATCTCAGCTGGCGATGTTTCCATTTCCAAACAGCGAATCGCTCGAAAGACGGGCGTCGCTTAATTGGCCGTGTGTCCATTTGGGTGTCCGCTAGGGGAACGGGGAGGACGGCTCCACCAA
>NW_008705582.1:404046-407757 GCF_000186865.1 Aureococcus anophagefferens
TGGAGGTGTAGAAGTGTGTGTGGGGGCGAGCTCTGGTCTGAAGTCGGGGGACCTAATTTTGTCTTCTGGTAGCTCGAATCAAGGAACGGGTGGGTGCGTGGAGCTCGCTGCAGGTGACGGCAACGCGAGCGGTGGAGGTATATCCTTAGTGGGTGGACGTGGCAGTGATGGTGGCGGCGAAATGTGCGTGTCTAGTGGGGGGATGGGTAGTGTCTTTGTCACGAGTGGAGTTGGCGCTTCGACGTCGGGGGACGTCGAGGTCTGTAGTGGTCGTAGTGGTGAGTATGAATCGGGCGGGCTCATGATCTCGACTGGCGATGCGAATCAAGACAGTGGCTCCGTCAGCATCAGTGCGGGTCGTAGCTTGGCGGGGAGTAGTGGTGACCTTTGCCTTAACGGTGGTGATTCATCCGAGACACATGGTGGTTATGGCGGATCCACGAGCCTCTCCGCTGGGTCTGGTGACATTGGCGGGGGGCTTAGTCTGAGCGCTGGGGACGGAGGCACTGGTGGAGGTGGAGACGTTCAGATCGGCGCCGGTGTGTCTTTGTCTGATGCTGGGGGTAGCGTGGCGATTCTTGCGGGAGCCGGCAAAAACGGTGGCAGCGTAACTCTGTCTGCGGCCGATGGAACCGAGGGTCCCGGTGGTGGTATGATGATTGGAAGCGGTGGCAGTGGGACGGGGGCCGGCGGCAATGTCGAACTCGTGTCTGGGTCTGGGTCGACCGCGGGTGGCGAGATCCGACTTTCAAGCGGTAGCTCAGCCGCGTCTAGTGGTGCCATCAGGATCGAAAGTGGAGATGCGCCCGATGGTATTGCCGGCGATGTAAGTTTCGTAGCCGGCGGGAGCGGCGTAGGGGCTGGTGCGTCGATAGCTTTACAGGCGGGGGCGGCTCCCTCCGGAATCGGAGGGAGTGCTACTTTTGAAGCAGGCAACGGGCTCTCTGGTGGTGAAGTTGGTTTGACGGCGGGTTGTGGCACTTCTGGATCAGGAGGCTCCCTCGCGCTGAGCGGTGGGTCTGGCGCCACGAGTAGTGGGTGTGTGACTTTGGAGACGGCGCGGACTTCCGGCTCGAGTGGCTCCGTTACGATCGCCAGCGGAGCTGGCACCGTTTCTGGTGGCATTACGATTGGTACAGGTGACTCGGAGAGCGATAGCGGCTCCATCGATATTTCTGTTGGTGCGTCGAGCGGCGGGGCGGGCGGTGACTTAATTGCATCGGCGGGGGGCGGATCGACGGAGGGCGGCAGCGTGCAAGTTTCTTCGGGTTGCGGCGACTGCGGCGGCCAGATCACACTTCAAAGTGGATCTGGAACCATCTCTGGCGGCGATGTCTCCTTGATCGCCGGTGACTCATCCGGGTCATCCGACTCTGGGGGTTCCGTGGCGTTCCAGGCGGGAGCAGGAGGCACCGGTGGTGACCTGGTGCTTGAAGGTGGTGGCAGTGCGGGTGCTGCGACGGGTGGACTTGGCGGTAGCGTATCGATCGCTGCCAGAGCCGGCGGATCAGCTACGTTTGGGACTTCAACTGCCAAGGGCCAAAGTGGTGATGTGGCGATCACCTCCGGCGACAGTGGGACTGCAAGTGGCGAGATCCGCATGAAAACGGGCACGGCGGATAGGGCAGGAAACGTGATGATCGAGATTGGCTCGAGCTCTAGCGGGGGCGCTGGAAGCATTGATCTCGCAGCTGGAGGCTCAGCAGATGGTGTCGGCGGCGGTGTGGATATCGGAGCCGGCGATGGTGCCGAGGGCGGTTGCGTATCTCTCACTGCTGGATTTGGCGGTTCTGATGAAGGCGGGGATGTGGAACTTCTCGGTGGAAATGGTGGAAGCATATCTATTGCCAGCGCAGACAGTGCGGCGCAAACTGGCGGCGTTGAGATCTTGACCGGTCTTGCGACGACGGGGGCGTCCGGCGGAATAAGTATCTCGACTGGCGACGCCGAAAGTGGCAGCGGTGCGGTCGAAATATCTGCGGGCAACAGTAATCTAGGATCTGGCGGTCAGCTGTCACTACAAGCAGGCACGGCGAATGATGGGGACGGCCCAGGCGGCTCTGCGGTACTCGCATCTGGAGAGGGCGACGTTGGCGGTGCCCTCGAGCTACACGGTGGCGATGGGGGAAAAGAAGGAGGTGGTCGTGTTAGGATCGCGGCTGGCACGTCTACCGAGGGTATTGGTGGCAGCATGGACATAGCTAGTGGATCTGGCGAGAGCGGTGGCGGTGTTCTTCTGCGTGGTGCTGATGGTGTCACCGGCAATGGTGGAGAGGTGCAGATCTCCGGGGGCGAGAGTGAGTCCGATATGGGTGGCGCTATATTTGTCAACTCTGGAGCGGGTGTGACGGGCGGCGGTGATGTTAGACTTGGAACGGGGGGGGCGGTCGCCTCTTGTGGTTCGAGCGGGTCGATCACCATTGAGAGTGGCGATTCGCCTGGTGGTAAAGCTGGCGACGTGGGCTTCACAGTCGGTGCGAGCGGTAGTGGCGATGGCTCGACAATTTCTATTCAGGCTGGCGCGTCAACATCAGGCTGTGGCGGAAGCGCGCACATCGCCGGAGGCGGCGGATCATGCGGGGGTGAGATTACGATGGCGGCTGGGTCCGGCGGCGCTGGTCCTGGAGGGGCGGTGATGGTCAGCAGTGGCTCGGGGGGCGCTACCAGCGGCGATGTTTCCTTAGCGAGCGCCTCGGCTTCTGGACCGAGTGGTGGGATCTCGCTGGCAACCGGAGCCGGCAGCGTGTCAGGAGGCGTGGCCATCAGCACGGGCGACTCCGAGGTTGGGAGTGGCTCCATTGATGTCTCGGTTGGGTCGTCGAGTGAAGGCCCTGGTGGTGATCTTTCTGTCTCCGCCGGCAGTGGGGGCACTGGAGGCGGCCAAGTGATGGTCGTGTCTGGCGAAGGCGATGCTGGCGGGGACGTCACGGTGCGAGCAGGCCTCGGATCGGAATCATCGGGGGGTATCATACTGAACGGAGGCGCATCTGAGGGGTCGAGTGGCGGAGTGCGGCTTCAAGGTGGCTCGGGGGGTGTCGGTGGCGACGTGCTGCTCAAGGCGGGGTCAAGCGAAGACGGCGACGGTGGTGATGTGCAGATCGCCTCGGGCGCTAGCGCATCAGGCATGGGTGGGTCGGCGAGCTTTGGATCGATGGCAACTGAAGAAGGTGGTAGTGGCGATGTGAAGATTTCATCTGGGTCCGGACAGACTTCGACCGGTAGTATCAAGGTTGAGACGGGGTCGGCGGGCGAGGCTGGAGGTGTAGAAGTGTGTGTGGGGGCGAGCTCTGGTCTGAAGTCGGGGGACCTAATTTTGTCTTCTGGTAGCTCGAATCAAGGAACGGGTGGGTGCGTGGAGCTCGCTGCAGGTGACGGCAACGCGAGCGGTGGAGGTATATCCTTAGTGGGTGGACGTGGCAGTGATGGTGGCGGCGAAATGTGCGTGTCTAGTGGGGGGATGGGTAGTGTCTTTGTCACGAGTGGAGTTGGCGCTTCGACGTCGGGGGACGTTGAAATTTCGACTGGCCGTTCTCAAGGTGATTCAGGCGCCATATGCATGAGTACTAGTCCCGGCGCTTCTGCTGGACACATCGAGTTGGCGGCGGGTTTCAGTGACTGGACTAGTGGCGCCCCATGTCGACTTGTGTCTGGCGGCTCTGCAAGCGGCACTGGTGGTGCGGTTGACATCATCGCTGGTCATGGCTCGAATGG
>NW_008705582.1:435908-441669 GCF_000186865.1 Aureococcus anophagefferens
ATGATGCAGCTGCAGTCCGGGCGGTCGACAGCAGCGAGCGGAGGGGCGGTTGTGGTCGGGTCCGGGGAGGGGACGCAGACGAGCAGCGGCGGTGTGGTGATCCAGAGCAGCAACTCTGGGGTGTCTGGCTCGAGCGGCTGTCTCGTGTTCAGCTCGGGAACGGCCAAGGGAGGCAACAGCGGTGCGATCCTGGTTGGATCGGGGGCGGCGACGGCTGGGCGGGGAGGCGGTGTGACCGTGAGTGCTGGGAGTGGCACGAGCGGGTCAGGCGGTGGGGCCAGCGTGATCTCTGGACGTAGCACGGCGGCGTCGGGAGGCAGCGTGACCGTCGGTGGAGGTGAGGGCACAGCCTCGAGCAGCGGGCAGATCTCGCTGAGGTCTGTGAACAGCGGCGTGAGTGGATCGAGCGGTCGTCTGGTGTTCAGCTCGGGCTCGTCCGTGACGGGGAACAGCGGCGTGCTGGACCTCGGTTCGGGAGCTGCGACGAGCGGACGCGGTGGTGCTGTGAGCGTGTCCGTCGGGAGTGGGACGAGCGGCTCTGGTGGACTGCTGTCGCTGCTTTCTGGTCGCAGCACCGGCAAGAGTGGCGGAAGTCTGTCCGTGGAGAGTGGGGAGGGCACGCAAAAGAGCAGCGGGGCGGTATTTGTTCGTACGGCAAACAGCGGGGTCAGCGGTGCGAGCAGCCAGCTGGTGTTCAGCTCTGGGTCTTCCAAGGGTGGCAACAGTGGAGCGCTCCTGGTTGGATCGGGGGCGGCGACAGCTGGTCGCTCCGGTGGGGTGCGGATCTCCGCCGGGAGCGGGACGAGCGGGACTGGGGGTAGCGCAAGGTTGCAGTCTGGGCGCAGTAGCGTCTTGACAGGCGGGGCGGTGAACATTGGGTCAGGCGAGGGCACGCAAACAAGCAGCGGTGTCGTTGGGATCCGCACGGCCAACGGTGGCGCGGCCGGGACGAGCGGACGGCTGGTATTCAGCTCCGGGAGCTCCTCTACGGGGAACAGCGGAAGTGTCCTGATCGGGTCTGGGACGGGGACCGCCGGCCGGGGTGGTGGCGTGAGCGTCTCGGTCGGGAGCGGCACGAGCGGGTTTGGTGGCGCGCTGTCTCTCGTCTCTGGGAGAAGCGCGGTGAAGACTGGTGGTGCTGTTTCCCTTTGTGGTGGCGAGGGGACCCAGAAAAGCTCTGGGACAGTGATGATTGCGAGTGCGAACGGTGGCGTCGCAGGGACGAGTGGGTTGTTGGCTTTCAGCTCTGGATCTGCCAAGGCGGGAAACAGCGGGGCGGTCTTGGTTGGCTCCGGGGGAGCGACGGCCGGGCGCGGTGGTGCGGTGAGCATGAGTGCTGGAAGCGGCACAAGCGGATCTGGCGGTGCTGTGTGTGTCCGAGCTGGTCGCAGCACGTCAGCGACCGGTGGCGGGATGGTTGTCCACTCGGGAGAGGGGACGGCAACGAGCAGCGGGGCTGTGCTCGTCGTGTCCGCAAACGGTGGGGTGTCGGGAGGGAGCGGACATCTGCTGTTTAGCTCTGGCTCTGCGAAGGCCGGGAACAGCGGCGTAGTGAGCATTGGCTCGGGGGCGTCATCGGGGGGTCGCGCGGGCGCCCTGGGGATCTTCGTCGGAAGCGGGACGAGCGGATCGGGGGGCGCGGTGGCCGTGTCGTCTGGGCGAAGCACGGCGGCGAGTGGTGGTAGTGTGAGCATTGGAGCCGGCGAAGGAACTGCGACGAGCAGCGGTGTGTGCTCGATTCGGTCGAGTAACGGCGGCGCAGCCGGAGCAAGCGGACGCCTCGTGTTCAGCTCGGGAACGGCCAAGGGAGGCAACAGCGGTGCGATCCTGGTTGGATCGGGGGCGGCGACGGCTGGGCGGGGAGGCGGTGTGACCGTGAGTGCTGGGAGTGGCACGAGCGGGTCAGGCGGCAAGCTGAGCGCATCCGCGGGACGAGGCACGGCGGCGACCGGAGGCGCGCTCGTCGCGAGTGGCGGCGAGGGCACGCAGACAAGCAGCGGGGCGGTACGGATCAGCAGTGCAAATGGAGGTGTCGGTGGGTCGAGTGGGCTACTAGCATTCAGCTCTGGGTCTGCGAAAACAGGGAACAGCGGTGCCATCTCTGTTGGCTCTGGCGCCGGGACTGGCGGGCGCGGCGGTGCGATGTGAATCGAGCGTCGGGAGTGGGACGAGCGGGTCGGGTGGTACGCTGCAGCTGCAGTCCGGGCGGTCGACAGCAGCGAGCGGAGGTGCGGTGGCTGTTTTGTCCGGGGAGGGGACGCAGACGAGCAGCGGGTCGATCGAGGTGATATCTGCGAACGGCGGCGTCTCTGGGAGCAGCGGACGGCTCGTGTTCAGCTCTGGATCGAGCAAAGGGGGTAACTCCGGTGCCATCTGTGTCGGGAGCGGCGCGAGTACCGCTGGTCGCGGCGGTGGCGTGGTCGTGAGCGCCGGCAGCGGCACGAGCGGCTCTGGCGGCGGGATCAGTCTCGCCGCCGGGCGAAGCACCGTGAAGACCGGCGGGGCGGTTGTGGTCGGGTCCGGGGAGGGGACGCAGACGAGCAGCGGCGGTGTGGTGATCCAGAGCAGCAACTCTGGGGTGTCTGGCTCGAGCGGCTGTCTCGTGTTCAGCTCGGGAACGGCCAAGGGAGGCAACAGCGGTGCGATCCTGGTTGGATCGGGGGCGGCGACGGCTGGGCGGGGAGGCGGTGTGACCGTGAGTGCTGGGAGTGGCACGAGCGGGTCAGGCGGTGGGGCCAGCGTGATCTCTGGACGTAGCACGGCGGCGTCGGGAGGCAGCGTGACCGTCGGTGGAGGTGAGGGCACAGCCTCGAGCAGCGGGCAGATCTCGCTGAGGTCTGTGAACAGCGGCGTGAGTGGATCGAGCGGTCGTCTGGTGTTCAGCTCGGGCTCGTCCGTGACGGGGAACAGCGGCGTGCTGGACCTCGGTTCGGGAGCTGCGACGAGCGGACGCGGTGGTGCTGTGAGCGTGTCCGTCGGGAGTGGGACGAGCGGCTCTGGTGGACTGCTGTCGCTGCTTTCTGGTCGCAGCACCGGCAAGAGTGGCGGAAGTTTGTCCGTGGAGAGTGGGGAGGGCACGCAGAAGAGCAGCGGGGCGGTATTTGTTCGTACGGCAAACAGCGGGGTCAGCGGTGCGAGCAGCCAGCTGGTGTTCAGCTCTGGGTCTTCCAAGGGTGGCAACAGTGGAGCGCTCCTGGTTGGATCGGGGGCGGCGACAGCTGGTCGCTCCGGTGGGGTGCGGATCTCCGCCGGGAGCGGGACGAGCGGGACTGGGGGTAGCGCAAGGTTGCAGTCTGGGCGCAGTAGCGTCTTGACAGGCGGGGCGGTGAACATTGGGTCGGGCGAGGGCACGCAAACAAGCAGCGGTGTCGTTGGGATCCGCACGGCCAACGGTGGCGCGGCCGGGACGAGCGGACGGCTGGTATTCAGCTCCGGGAGCTCCTCTACGGGGAACAGCGGAAGTGTCCTGATCGGGTCTGGGACGGGGACCGCCGGCCGGGGTGGTGGCGTGAGCGTCTCGGTCGGGAGCGGCACGAGCGGGTTTGGTGGCGCGCTGTCTCTCGTCTCTGGGAGAAGCGCGGTGAAGACTGGTGGTGCTGTTTCCCTTTGTGGTGGCGAGGGGACCCAGAAAAGCTCTGGGACAGTGATGATTGCGAGTGCGAACGGTGGCGTCGCAGGGACGAGTGGGTTGTTGGCTTTCAGCTCTGGATCTGCCAAGGCGGGAAACAGCGGGGCGGTCTTGGTTGGCTCCGGGGGAGCGACGGCCGGGCGCGGTGGTGCGGTGAGCATGAGTGCTGGAAGCGGCACAAGCGGATCTGGCGGTGCTGTGTGTGTCCGAGCTGGTCGCAGCACGTCAGCGACTGGTGGCGGGATGGTTGTCCACTCGGGAGAGGGGACGGCAACGAGCAGCGGGGCTGTGCTCGTCGTGTCCGCAAACGGTGGGGTGTCGGGAGGGAGCGGACATCTGCTGTTTAGCTCTGGCTCTGCGAAGGCCGGGAACAGCGGCGTAGTGAGCATTGGCTCGGGGGCGTCATCGGGGGGTCGCGCGGGCGCCCTGGGGATCTTCGTCGGAAGCGGGACGAGCGGATCGGGGGGCGCGGTGGCCGTGTCGTCTGGGCGAAGCGCGGCGGCGAGTGGTGGTAGTGTGAGCATTGGAGCCGGCGAAGGAACTGCGACGAGCAGCGGTGTGTGCTCGATTCGGTCGAGTAACGGCGGCGCAGCCGGAGCAAGCGGACGCCTCGTGTTCAGCTCGGGAACGGCCAAGGGAGGCAACAGCGGTGCGATCCTGGTTGGATCGGGGGCGGCGACGGCTGGGCGGGGAGGCGGTGTGACCGTGAGTGCTGGGAGTGGCACGAGCGGGTCAGGCGGCAAGCTGAGCGCATCCGCGGGACGAGGCACGGCGGCGACCGGAGGCGCGCTCGTCGCGAGTGGCGGCGAGGGCACGCAGACAAGCAGCGGGGCGGTACGGATCAGCAGTGCAAATGGAGGTGTCGGTGGGTCGAGTGGGCTACTAGCATTCAGCTCTGGGTCTGCGAAAACAGGGAACAGCGGTGCCATCTCTGTTGGCTCTGGCGCCGGGACTGGCGGACGAGGCGGTGCGATGCGAATCGGCGTCGGGAGTGGGACGAGCGGGTCGGGTGGGATGATGCAGCTGCAGTCCGGGCGGTCGACAGCAGCGAGCGGAGGTGCGGTGGCTGTTTTGTCCGGGGAGGGGACGCAGACGAGCAGCGGGTCGATCGAGGTGATATCTGCGAACGGCGGCGTCTCTGGGAGCAGCGGACGGCTCGTGTTCAGCTCTGGATCGAGCAAAGGGGGTAACTCCGGTGCCATCTGTGTCGGGAGCGGCGCGAGTACCGCTGGTCGCGGCGGTGGCGTGGTCGTGAGCGCCGGCAGCGGCACGAGCGGCTCTGGCGGCGGGATCAGTCTCGCCGCCGGGCGAAGCACCGTGAAGACCGGCGGGGCGGTTGTGGTCGGGTCCGGGGAGGGGACGCAGACGAGCAGCGGCGGTGTGGTGATCCAGAGCAGCAACTCTGGGGTGTCTGGCTCGAGCGGCTGTCTCGTGTTCAGCTCGGGAACGGCCAAGGGAGGCAACAGCGGTGCGATCCTGGTTGGATCGGGGGCGGCGACGGCTGGGCGGGGAGGCGGTGTGACCGTGAGTGCTGGGAGTGGCACGAGCGGGTCAGGCGGTGGGGCCAGCGTGATCTCTGGACGTAGCACGGCGGCGTCGGGAGGCAGCGTGACCGTCGGTGGAGGTGAGGGCACAGCCTCGAGCAGCGGGCAGATCTCGCTGAGGTCTGTGAACAGCGGCGTGAGTGGATCGAGCGGTCGTCTGGTGTTCAGCTCGGGCTCGTCCGTGACGGGGAACAGCGGCGTGCTGGACCTCGGTTCGGGAGCTGCGACGAGCGGACGCGGTGGTGCTGTGAGCGTGTCCGTCGGGAGTGGGACGAGCGGCTCTGGTGGACTGCTGTCGCTGCTTTCTGGTCGCAGCACCGGCAAGAGTGGCGGAAGTTTGTCCGTGGAGAGTGGGGAGGGCACGCAGAAGAGCAGCGGGGCGGTATTTGTTCGTACGGCAAACAGCGGGGTCAGCGGTGCGAGCAGCCAGCTGGTGTTCAGCTCTGGGTCTTCCAAGGGTGGCAACAGTGGAGCGCTCCTGGTTGGATCGGGGGCGGCGACAGCTGGTCGCTCCGGTGGGGTGCGGATCTCCGCTGGGAGCGGGACGAGCGGGACTGGGGGTAGCGCAAGGTTGCAGTCTGGCGCAGAG
>NW_008705582.1:442304-443209 GCF_000186865.1 Aureococcus anophagefferens
TCTGAGGATCCCCGGCTGTCTCGTGTTCAGCTCGGGAACGGCCAAGGGAGGCAACAGCGGTGCGATCCTGGTTGGATCGGGGGCGGCGACGGCTGGGCGGGGAGGCGGTGTGACCGTGAGTGCTGGGAGTGGCACGAGCGGGTCAGGCGGCAAGCTGAGCGCATCCGCGGGACGAGGCACGGCGGCGACTGGAGGCGCGCTCGTCGCGAGTGGCGGCGAGGGCACGCAGACAAGCAGCGGGGCGGTACGGATCAGCAGTGCAAATGGAGGTGTCGGTGGGTCGAGTGGGCTACTAGCATTCAGCTCTGGGTCTGCGAAAACAGGGAACAGCGGTGCCATCTCTGTTGGCTCTGGCGCCGGGACTGGCGGACGAGGCGGTGCGGTGCGAATCGGCGTCGGGAGTGGGACGAGTGGGTCGGGTGGTACGCTGCAGCTGCAGTCTGGGCGGTCGTCAGCAGCGAGCGGAGGTGCGGTGGCTGTTTTGTCCGGGGAGGGGACGCAGACGAGCAGCGGGTCGATCGAGGTGATATCTGCGAACGGCGGCGTCTCTGGGAGCAGCGGACGGCTCGTGTTCAGCTCTGGATCGAGCAAAGGGGGTAACTCCGGTGCCATCTGTGTCGGGAGCGGCGCGAGTACCGCTGGTCGCGGCGGTGGCGTGGTCGTGAGCGTCGGCAGCGGCACGAGCGGCGTGGGCGGCGCACTGGCGATGAGTGGCGGTAGGAGCACGATCACGACGGGGGGCACGGTCGTGGTCCGCGGCGGGGAAGGCACGCAGTCGTCGAGCGGTGCGATCAAGATCGCGACGGCGAACTCGGGTGTGGGCGGTGCGAGTGGCATGCTGGTGTTTAGCACGGGAAGCTCCAAGACGGGGAACAGCGGGGCAATCCTGATCGGCACGGGCGCGC
>NW_008705582.1:462243-467119 GCF_000186865.1 Aureococcus anophagefferens
CAGCGGGGAAGGCACACAGACGAGCAGCGGGGCGATCAAGATCTCGACGCCCAACTCCGGTGCCAGCGGCGGAAGCGGCATGCTGGCATTTAGCACGGGCTCGGCGAAAGGCGGGAACACGGGGGCGATCCTCGTCGGGACGGGAGCTGCGACCGCGGGACGTGGCGGGAGAGTGATGATCGGGGTCGGCAGCGGCACGAGCGGAGCCGGCGGGAAGCTTGTTTTTGCTGGTGGAAGGAGCACCGCGAAAACTGGCGGCGCTCTGGTCCTCGCATCTGGGGAAGGCACGGGGAAGAGCAGCGGGCAGGTCCTTGTCCGCAGCGCGAACGGTGGGACCACCGGGACGAGCGGGTATCTGAGCTTTAGCTCCGGGGTGTCGACGACTGGCAACTCCGGTGCTCTTCTGTTGGGGAGCGGAGCGGCGACGGCTGGTCGCGGCGGTGGCGTGGTCGTGAGCGTCGGCAGCGGCACGAGCGGCGTGGGCGGGGCTCTGGCGATGAGTGGCGGTAGGAGCACGATCACGACGGGGGGCACGGTCGTGGTCCGCGGCGGGGAAGGCACGCAGTCGTCGAGCGGTGCGATCAAGATCGCGACGGCGAACTCGGGTGTGGGCGGTGCGAGTGGCATGCTGGTGTTTAGCACGGGAAGCTCCAAGACGGGGAACAGTGGGGCAATCCTGATCGGCACGGGCGCTGCGACCGCCGGGCGCGGGGGCGCGATCAGCCTCGCCGTGGGGAGTGGGACGAGCGGTACTGGAGGAGGTTTAACTTTGTTTGCCGGGCGCAGTACTGTTGCGTCGGGTGGTTCGCTTTCTATTATTTCTGGTGAAGGTTCCGCTTCAAGCAGCGGCTCCATTCTTCTTCTTACTGCAAATTCTGGTGTTTCTGGCGTTTCTGGTTGCCTCTCATTTGCTTCTGGCACATCGAAAAATGGCAATTCTGGATCTATTACGGTTGGTTCGGGGGCGGCTACTGGTGGGCGTGGTGGCGCGTTGACAGTTAGCGTTGGTAGTGGGACGAGTGGAATTGGCGGCACCCTAAGTCTCGTGTCAGGTCAAAGTACGGTCAAGACTGGAGGTGCACTGATTATTGCCTCGGGCGAAGGTTCAGCCAAAAGTAGCGGGGCAGTCTATATCTTGTCGGCAAATAGTGGTACTGGTGGTGGAAGTGGCATGCTTTCATTCAGTTCGGGCACTTCTAAGGCAGGCAATAGTGGGGCAATTTTCATCGGGACAGGAGCGGCGACAACTGGGCGTGGCGGGTCAATAGCTATCACTGCGGGTAGTGGCACTAGTGGTGCAGGGGGGGCGGTATTTTTATCTGCGGGGCGCTCCACTATCAAGACGGGTGGTACGCTCGCCGTGCGCAGCGGTGAAGGAACTCAAACCTCGAGCGGCGCTATTTTCATTGCAACGTCTAATGGTGGAGTTGCAGGAGTCAGTGGTCGCCTTGTCTTCAGCACTGGCAGTGCCAAAGGAGGAAATTCTGGGGCGATTTTGGTTGGAAGTGGCACTGCGACCGCTGGTCGGGGTGGTGCGGTATACATCACCGTTGGCAGTGGTACGTCAGGTGTTGGTGGTGCACTTGAACTGAAAGCCGGGCGAAGTACTATTACGACTGGTGGACAGGTGAATATCCGCGGCGGTGAAGGCTCGGCCAAGAGCAGTGGCAAGGTCACCATTCAGACAGCAAATGCGGGCACAGCAGGCGCTTCTGGCATGATTTTTCTCTCGACTGGCGCCGCTACATCTGGAAACAGTGGTGCCGTCACAATAAGTAGTGGTGCCGCAACCACTGGTCGCGCTGGTGCAATCTCCCTCACTGTGGGCACGGGCAACACTGGCACGGGGGGTAGTGCCACAATGACAGCTGGCGCAACCTCCAAGGCTGCTGCTGCAGGCGGTACAGCATCTGTCACGGGAGGCGCCAGCACCAATGCTGGCACCGGTGGAGCCATGCTTGCTCGTGGTGGTGCAAGCGCTTCGGGCACGGGCGGCCTAGTTAACATCAGGGCCGGCGAGGGGGCAACTAAGAGCAGTGGAGCTGTGGTTGTGCTATCTGCCAATTCAGGTTCCGCTGGTACAAGTGGACGACTTGTCTTTAGCAGTGGGACATCGAAAACTGGGAACAGCGGTGCTCTTCATCTCGGTTCTGGAGCGGCCACTGCCGGTAGCGGAGGTGCAGTTTCAATTACTGTTGGTAGTGGCACGAGCGGCATCGGCGGCAGGCTGACACTGTGCTCTGGTAGAAGCACGAGCGCGACGGGGGGGTCGATATCCATCAACAGCGGTGAAGGCACACAGACGAGCAGCGGCACTATTGTCGTTTCATCATCAAATTCTGGTGCTAGTGGTATGAGCGGTATGCTAGTATTCAGTACGGGCTCGGCGAAGGGCGGGAATACCGGGGCGATCCTGATTGGGACGGGAGCTGCAACTGCGGGACGTGGCGGGAGAGTGATCATCTCCGTTGGTAGCGGCACGAGCGGCGCCCGGGGGACAATACAACTTCAGGCGGGTCGCAGCACCGCAAAGACAGGCGGGGCTCTGGTCCTCGCATCTGGGGAAGGCGGGGAAGAGCAGCGGGCAGGTCCTGGTCCGCAGTGCGAACGGTGGAACCGCCGGGACGAGCGGGTATCTCAGCTTTAGCTCCGGGGTGTCGACGACTGGCAACTCCGGTGCTCTTCTGTTGGGGAGCGGAGCGGCGACGGCTGGTAGAGGAGGCGCTCTTGTCCTCAGCGTCGGCAGTGGCACGAGCGGTGTTGGCGGGGCTCTCAGCGGTGCTGCGGGGCGTAGCACAACCACAACAGGTGGCTCGATATACTGTTACTCTGGGGAGGGTACCGCTACGACGAGTGGTTCGATTGTCATCAAGAGTGCAAATTCTGGAGTCTCTGGGGCTACGGGTCGGTTAGTATTTAGTTCAGGCAGCTCCAAGACTGGCAACAGCGGCGTCGTTCTCATTGGTACCGGCGCTGCGACTGCTGGTCGCGGTGGAAATATACGCATTAGTGTTGGTAGCGGCACAAGCGGTGCTGGAGGTGAGGTGCGCTTGGCGGCTGGCCGGTCGACGCTCGCCACAGGTGGTGCGGTCGTGGTACACGGCGGAGAGGGCACACAGACTTCAAGCGGGGCGGTCATCATCACGACCACTAATGGTGGAGTTTCTGGCACTAGCGGACGACTCATCTTCAGTTCTGGCAGTGCAAAAGGTGGGAACTCGGGCGCCATCCTCATAGGAAGTGGTGCAGCAACAGGTGGTCGAGGAGGCCTTGTAAGTATCTCAGCAGGCAGTGGTACAAGCGGAGTCGGGGGTGCAGTCTACATTCAGGGGGGCGCATCGGTGGGCACCGGTGGCAACGTAGAGATCAAGGCGGGGAGCTCGTCGGGTGGAACAGCCGGGTCAACGTACATAAAAAACCCCACAAGTGGAGCGGCAATCCTCACTATTTCAGCAACCTCATTTTCAGTTGCCTCGACGACGGTCAGTGTTTCGGCTACGTCTTCGATCTCCATCGCAGCTGGCTCAACCCTCACCCTGGATGGCACCAATGGCGTAACCTTTGATTCAAGTTACGTTTATGGTTTCGAATACGGAGCTGGGACTATATCCAATACTGCAGTCACCTTGAACAAGATGACAGGCAAAATCACATCGGATTCTAATTCGCTTGTATCTGCTGGCGCGTCACAGACCATCACTCTCACCAACTCTCGCATTGCAACCACTTCCATGGTGTTCGTTAACGCGAAGACTACATGCGCAAATGGCTTCATCGTGGTCATCAGTGCTACTCCGGGTTCTGGGTCGGCTTCCATCGTGGTCTACAATGCTGGCTCGAATGCTTGCACCGGAGTCTACATACTCAGCTTTGTCGTTGTCAATTAGAGACAGAGACCGAGCAGCCGGCATTTTAAGCAGGGCGTATTTTCCTCGCGCAGTGATTTAGGCGTGCCACGTCACACCTTTGTGCCAGCCTGAACAAGCTGATGTGGCGTCGCTATTCTCTCCTTGTGACCGGTTTCATTGGCAAGAAAGCAGGGTCGCATCGCACCATCGCTGCTGCTGCCCCCGAATCATAGTAGGATAAGTCCAGTCTGGTCCCCAAAGGCCGCAACATATATATATATATAAGCTGGGGCCCATAAGCTGCGGCAATCGCGTAACTACTTTGCAATGCCTGACCGGCTGAGCGCGTGCGGCTGGCCCTCGCTATCTACAACGGACAGTACTCAGGCTAGTGACGATGTCGCTCCAGCTCCTCATGCCGCTCCGGCCCATTCGCTGGGACCATAGCGACTGTCGGACATGAGGAATGCGTTACCAGCGAGCCGCTAAGTAGATAAGCAGGCAAGGCTCTGCCGACGGATGTTACAAAAGAAATGCAAAGAATATAGACTGACCTTGATGTCTGTCTCTCTCTCTCTATCTCTATATCTCCATGACTATACTGTAGTACAGTACGCTACACTACCACTACCCTACTACCATCATGCTAGTACTGTACCTACCCTAGTTAGGCCTTCCTTCCCGTTCCCCCTCCTTTATAATCAGTTACTATCTTATGACTGCGCTACCGTAAGGTAGCACACTGAGCTTCCCCTCTCACCCACTGTGCCTATCCTGCTACTACGGACTGTACCTTAACGTCAAGTTGAGGTACGGGACTTAGTTTCTTTACAGGTTATGGCGCGGGTGCGTCGTTAGACGTACCCTTCCCACTTGTGCGAGAGACTGCTCTTGTTTGTGTGTGTGCCAAGAGGTGCTTGTCACACCTGTCCTTAATTGTGAGCCTGGTGCACATTCACACATAAAAATTACCGTCAGCTATGGCTGACGCTGAAGAACAACTCGATAACATATACGAGACGCTAAAG
>NW_008705582.1:467169-469210 GCF_000186865.1 Aureococcus anophagefferens
GCGAACGTCGGGACGGCGGGCGCGAGCGGACGGCTCGTGTTCAGCAGCGGGACATCGAAGACGGGCAACAGCGGGGCCGTGCTCGTTGGGTCCGGGGCGGGGACCGCGGGTCGCGGGGGCTGCGTCTGCGTCGCGGTCGGCAGCGGCACGAGTGGCGTGGGGGGTGGATTGGGGATGGTGTCGGGGCGAAGCACGATCGCGACGGGCGGGTCCGTCTCGATGAGCAGCGGGGAAGGCACACAGACGAGCAGCGGGGCGATCAAGATCTCGACGCCCAACTCCGGTGCCAGCGGCGGAAGCGGCATGCTGGCATTTAGCACGGGCTCGGCGAAAGGCGGGAACACGGGGGCGATCCTCGTCGGGACGGGAGCTGCGACCGCGGGACGTGGCGGGAGAGTGATGATCGGGGTCGGCAGCGGCACGAGCGGAGCCGGCGGGAAGGTGACCATTGCTGGTGGAAGGAGCACCGCGAAAACTGGCGGCGCTCTGGTCCTCGCATCTGGGGAAGGCACGGGGAAGAGCAGCGGGCAGGTCCTGGTCCGCAGCGCGAACGGTGGGACCGCCGGGACGAGCGGGTATCTGAGCTTTAGCTCCGGGGTGTCGACGACTGGCAACTCCGGTGCTCTTCTGTTGGGGAGCGGAGCGGCGACGGCTGGTCGCGGCGGTGGCGTGGTCGTGAGCGTCGGCAGCGGCACGAGCGGCGTGGGCGGGGCTCTGGCGATGAGTGGCGGTAGGAGCACGATCACGACGGGGGGCACGGTCGTGGTCCGCGGCGGGGAAGGCACGCAGTCGTCGAGCGGTGCGATCAAGATCGCGACGGCGAACTCGGGTGTGGGCGGTGCGAGTGGCATGCTGGTGTTTAGCACGGGAAGCTCCAAGACGGGGAACAGTGGGGCAATCCTGATCGGCACGGGCGCTGCGACCGCCGGGCGCGGGGGCGCGATCAGCCTCGCCGTGGGGAGTGGGACGAGCGGTACTGGAGGAGGTTTAACTTTGTTTGCCGGGCGCAGTACTGTTGCGTCGGGTGGTTCGCTTTCTATTATTTCTGGTGAAGGTTCCGCTTCAAGCAGCGGCTCCATTCTTCTTCTTACTGCAAATTCTGGTGTTTCTGGCGTTTCTGGTTGCCTCTCATTTGCTTCTGGCACATCGAAAAATGGCAATTCTGGATCTATTACGGTTGGTTCGGGGGCGGCTACTGGTGGGCGTGGTGGCGCGTTGACAGTTAGCGTTGGTAGTGGGACGAGTGGAATTGGCGGCACCCTAAGTCTCGTGTCAGGTCAAAGTACGGTCAAGACTGGAGGTGCACTGATTATTGCCTCGGGCGAAGGTTCAGCCAAAAGTAGCGGGGCAGTCTATATCTTGTCGGCAAATAGTGGTACTGGTGGTGGAAGTGGCATGCTTTCATTCAGTTCGGGCACTTCTAAGGCAGGCAACAGTGGGGCAATTTTCATCGGAACAGGAGCGGCGACAACTGGGCGTGGCGGGTCAATAGCTATCACTGCGGGTAGTGGCACAAGTGGTGCAGGGGGGGCGGTATTTTTATCTGCGGGGCGCTCCACTATCAAGACGGGTGGTACGCTCGCCGTGCGCAGCGGTGAAGGAACTCAAACCTCGAGCGGCGCCATTTTCATTGCGACGTCTAATAGTGGGGTTGCGGGAGTCAGTGGTCGCCTTGTCTTCAGCACTGGCAGTGCCAAAGGAGGAAATTCTGGGGCGATTTTGGTTGGGAGTGGCACTGCGACCGCTGGTCGGGGTGGTGCGGTATACATCACCGTTGGCAGTGGTACGTCAGGTGTTGGTGGTGCACTTGAACTGAAAGCCGGGCGAAGTACTATTACGACTGGTGGACAGGTGAATATCCGCGGCGGTGAAGGCTCGGCCAAGAGCAGTGGCAAGGTCACCATTCAGACAGCAAATGCGGGCACAGCAGGCGCTTCTGGCATGATTTTACTCTCGACTGGCGCCGCTACATCTGGAAACAGTGGTGCCGTCACAATAAGTAGTGGTGCCGCAACCACTGGTCGCGCTGGTGCAATCTCCC
>NW_008705582.1:469389-483692 GCF_000186865.1 Aureococcus anophagefferens
AATGACAGCTGGCGCACCTCCAGGCTGCTGCTGCAGGCGGTACAGCATCTGTCACGGGAGGCGCCAGCACCAATGCTGGCACCGGTGGAGCCATGCTTGCTCGTGGTGGTGCAAGCGCTTCGGGCACGGGCGGCCTAGTTAACATCAGGGCCGGCGAGGGGGCAACTAAGAGCAGTGGAGCTGTGGTTGTGCTATCTGCCAATTCAGGTTCCGCTGGTACAAGTGGACGACTTGTCTTTAGCAGTGGGACATCGAAAACTGGGAACAGCGGTGCTCTTCATCTCGGTTCTGGAGCGGCCACTGCCGGTAGCGGAGGTGCAGTTTCAATTACTGTTGGTAGTGGCACGAGCGGCATCGGCGGCAGGCTGACTCTGTGCTCTGGTAGAAGCACGAGCGCGACGGGGGGGTCGATATCCATCAACAGCGGTGAAGGCACACAGACGAGCAGCGGCACGATCGTCGTTTCATCATCAAATTCTGGTGCTAGTGGCACGAGCGGCATGCTAGTATTCAGCACGGGCTCAGCGAAAGGCGGGAATACGGGGGCGATCCTGATTGGGACGGGAGCTGCGACCGCGGGACGTGGCGGGAGAGTGATCATCTCGGTTGGTAGCGGCACGAGCGGCGCTGGGGGGACAATACAACTTCAGGCGGGTCGCAGCACCGCCAAGACAGGCGGCGCTCTGGTCCTCGCATCTGGGGAAGGCACGGGGAAGAGCAGCGGGCGGGTCCTGGTCCGCAGCGCGAACGGTGGGACCGCTGGGACGAGCGGGTATCTGAGCTTTAGCTCCGGGGTTTCGACGACTGGCAACTCCGGTGCTCTTCTGTTGGGGAGCGGAGCGGCGACAGCTGGTAGAGGAGGCGCTTTAGTCCTCAGCGTCGGCAGTGGCACGAGCGGTGTTGGCGGGGCTCTCAGCGGCGCTGCGGGGCGTAGCACAATCACAACGGGTGGCTCGATATACTGTTACTCTGGGGAAGGTACCGCTACGACGAGTGGTTCGATTGTCATCAAGAGTGCAAATTCTGGAGTCTCTGGGGCTACGGGTCGGCTTGTATTCAGTTCAGGCAGCTCCAAGACGGGCAACAGCGGCGTTGTTCTCATTGGTACCGGCGCTGCGACTGCTGGTCGCGGTGGAGCTATACGCATTGGTGTTGGTAGCGGCACAAGCGGTGCTGGAGGTGAGGTGCGCTTGGCGGCTGGCCGGTCGACGCTCGCCACAGGTGGTGCGGTCGTGGTACACGGCGGAGAGGGCACACAAACTTCAAGCGGGGCGATCATCATCACGACTACCAATGGTGGAGTTTCTGGCACTAGCGGACGACTCATCTTCAGTTCTGGCAGTGCAAAAGGTGGGAACTCGGGCGCCATCCTCATAGGAAGTGGCGCAGCAACAGGCGGCCGAGGAGGCCTTGTAAGTATCTCAGCAGGCAGTGGTACAAGCGGAGTCGGGGGTGCGGTCTACATTCAGGGGGGCGCATCGGTGGGCACCGGTGGCAACGTAGAGATCAAGGCGGGGAGCTCGTCGGGTGGAACAGCCGGGTCAACGTACATAAAAAACCCCACGAGTGGAGCGGCAATCCTCACTATTTCAGCAACCTCATTTTCAGTTGCCTCGACGACGGTCAGTGTTTCGGCTACCTCTTCGATCTCCATCGCAGCTGGCTCAACCCTCACCCTGGATGGCACCACTGGCGTAACCTTTGATTCAAGTTACGTTTATGGTTTCGAATACGGAGCTGGGACTATATCCAATACTGCAGTCACCTTGAACAAGATGACAGGCAAAATCACATCGGATTCTAATTCGCTTGTATCTGCTGGCGCGTCACAGACCATCACTCTCACCAACTCTCGCATTGCAACCACTTCCATGGTGTTCGTTAACGCGAAGACTACATGCGCGAATGGCTTCATCGTGGTCATCAGTGCTACTCCAGGTTCTGGGTCGGCTTCCATCGTGGTCTACAATGCCGGCTCGAACGCTTGCACCGGAGTCTACATACTCAGCTTTGTCGTTGTCAATTAAAGATGGCACAGCCCTTTACGGCAGTGGTCTTGTGTTGCGTCCGCCCCCGCTTTAGTGCCCTGGGTCCTCAATCCGACCCGGACTCAGCCCCGGAGATTTATATAACAAGCAGAGCTTGATCCAGGATCAAAGCAGGTAGCAGACCAGCAGACCAGCCTATATTGCGACCTGCTTCAGTAGATTCGGATGAGCTGCGAGCAGACTTAGCGGGCCCGGAGCCTGCTTGGAACAGCCAGCCAGCGCCGCCGGGGTAATTTCTAGAGTCGAGGCCCGCGGAGACAGACGCCAAGGGGCCTATCTGGGACAGGATCACATGGGGCAAGACCGGCCTCGAGGCCAAAGATACCTATCGCCAACCGCACCAGGTGATGGGGCAGCCCCCTTGCACTCGGCGGTCCGCTGCCGGTCCGCTGGTAATCACACTTCGCTAACCACAGCCGACTGTGCCATTCTGAGGATGATGAAAGCAGTAGGGAAGTGTCCCCGTACTTGGAAAAACTGTTGTGGCTTCCGCATACCTACAAGGAAGTAATTGTTTTCTTTAGTGGCATGAAAGGATTCGACATGGGACTGAAAAAGGCCCAGGACCTATATGGAGTAGCTCTCAGAGTCGTCCTAGCCATAGACAACAGTGAAGAAGCGAATGAAGTCTATCAGAAAACCTTTCCGGGAGTGGGTGCTTCTTGCTTGACCAGGCTACACTGACAACGAGGAATTCCCTTGGACAGAGAGGTATTATTGTACTCGTACAGGAAATGTACAAGCGCTAGACGGGGCGCTAGACGGGGGGGCAACACCATTCAAACACACACCTTATGTCCGAGAGCGCCTGGGGCAAGGCTTCCTGGCCTCCCGATTTTCTTTGCAGCATCTTTGATGCATTTTTGGATATGGGGCGACGCCCCACGGCCACCCATTCATTCAGAGCTGTGCAAAGGAAATCTGGAGCCATTCGGACAAAAGCTCGTTCCAACCTCGACCTTGAATGGTATTGCCCCTCGGTCGCTAGCGCCATATTATGTACACGGCAGTGTCTGTGAATGCTGCCCCTTACACTATAAACGAGGATGACTGACGCGACTCCCATTCTTGATGCGCGCGGAACGTCTCCCGCCGTGTCACGTGTAGTCCATCTGACCACTCGCGTGCCAGCGGCGGACCTCTTTAAGGTTCTTGGACGCAACGTAAATGATTCTCGTCCTGGATGCAGGGCCGCACCACGATGGCGACTGCGGGCTGAGAGCTGTATTCGAATCTCGTGTCGCACATCTCCTCATTATTATCAAGCGCCTCATACAACAAGTCCGAAATTATCAGCTTCGTTTCTCTTGGCATTCAGTAACGTGAACTCGTCTATCCATATGAACCGACGGCAGGGTCTTCCAACACGGAGGACCTCCTCCAAGACAAACCCCCCTTCAAATGTCCGTCCAGTCTCATTTGATCTTCGGAAAATGTCGGTCCAATCAAAGTTTGGCATGTATGGAGGGCTGTCGTGGTTTCGACTTGCACTTAGGTGGCGACCCCCTTCGAAGGAAAAGCTCCCCCGTCAACCTACTCTAAGGTCAGTGATCCGCTCGAGGAATGTTCCGGAGCAAATGCAAGATATGCTACCCTTAGACTTTCTTGCTTCTGGGAGTATGTGTGGGATAGCTTACTCCAAAGCTTTGCTGTTTTTGTCTGAAGTTGCCTATGCATCAGTTGTTCGTTATATCTCAGAAGTCTGGGCAGTCTGGCTTGATTATCGAGATTCATCGAGGTTAGTTGCTTCGCACGTTGCGGCAAGCAAGATTCAGTCTTTCACACGAAGATGGATCGCACTTGGCATTCATGGAGCGATGGTGACTGAATGCGTTAAAACAATTTCCAACAATAAAACAAGGCAGCTGGATCTTATCGTGAGATTGCGGGGTCGTGCACGTCAAATTTTGACTTTTGTTGGACACTGCGGTATCTTACTGCGTGCTGAGGCACGTAATTTGCGCGAGGCAGCAGCAACCGTCCTACAAGCAGCACTTCATGCCCATATCAAATCCCTGCGTGATACAGCGGGAATGATCGTATTCCTGAAAAGTCGTTGCGCATCTATTGAGATCCAACGTACATTCCGTGGCGCAGTCGCTCGGACATTATCGAGGCAGTCTCGATGCCGTTTTCATCATTCTGCAATGCACACTCGCTACCACAGCACGGAGAGTTCTACCAATTTTAGTTTTGAACAACAAGGTGCCGCACACAAACTCCAACTTTGGATCAAATCTTTGCCCTTGTGCATCATCACCAGTCAACATAGTATCTCGTGGCAATCAGCTTCAAAGATTCAAAATGCTCTCCGGAGATGGCACTTGAAAAAGGGGATACACGCACGAGTTCGCGCAAGACGCCGACTGAGAGTCAAGGCGATGATAAGAACGCGTGCTGCAGCAACCCTGATTGCGCGCACATATCGAGGCAGAGTTGCTCGTTTGAGGGTATTTGGTATGTACAAAAGCGCAGCGCTTGCACAAGTGCCTGCAAATCAGGAGTGTACCAATCTGGACGGCGCTATGCGACAGATGACCCGTACAAATCCGAGAGCAAAGAAAACAATTAAGCGCGGGATTGTGAGTATCCAGTCATTACAGCGTGGTAGGCTGGCAAGTGCGAAAGTAAATAGAATTCGTGTCCGGAATGTATTTTACGGCGCCCGAACCATGAAGTTGTTCAATGGTTGGAATTCACTAACCCGTATTTGCCTTACAGGTTGTTGGTGCGCAACTACTTGTGCAATGTTGGATGGCGCATCGATTGAAACGAAGACAGTACCACCGTGCGACTTTGATGCTTTCCTGGATAATCTCACGATCGATAATCAACTCGAGATCGTTCATAACTAATGCAACCGAGGTGACAAAAAACTGGCGTGCATTTAGAGTTCGAAACACTGCCTCTCTCAAGTGCATGGAAATGCGGGCGATTGCCTCCAAGGCGAACAAAGTCGCCCGGGCTTATGTAGCTCGTCAACAAATGCACAGACTTACACGCAACACCGTTAGGTTGGATGAACTGTCGCTGGCTGGACGCTCCATGTTCAAGAATTCACGAGAGTCCGAAATTTATCACCAGATTATGGATCAATCTAGCGTCCAGGAGATAGAGCATGCATCGGAGCTTCAACGTATATTCAGCACGTATTGTGCCTACGGGCAAAAAGGCAACACAAGCCGCCTGGGAATCGGAAGCTTTTCACGGTTGGTCAAGGAGGCACCAAATTTAATGCAGCCTTGGAATCGGAGGGGCCTCTCGCCGTCGGACATTGAGCTGACTTACATGAAGCATCGAGGGCGCAGCAAATATGGGAATGTAGAAAGTCACTTGCATTTTCCTGAATTCCACAGAGCATTGCGCTGTTTGGCAGATTCTTATTTCTCCGTGGTACCAAAGTGTCCTCGATATGCTGGATCTGATGCCAAGTTCTGCATTTTTCTGCAGAAGCACGTATTTCAGTCTAAAGTGGCAACAACCCACACGAAAACATTAATGATGCAATCGTGCGTTGCCCGCGCAGACTTTAACCTCAATGCCTCCGCACAAAGGATAATATCATTTTGGAACAATTATCAATCACGCACGCTTTTAAGTGTGCAGAAACAACACCGCGTCGCAATTGGCAGTGATAAACGACGGGCAAGTTCTGCGACAATGATCCAGTGTAATTTTAGGGGCATCTCCGGGCGATGTGCTGCCGCTATGATCGCACTAGAAACATATGACAAGCTCATTGACTTTGAATCCAGGCGTGAGTTCTGGTTTAATACCAAGTCCCAGGCGGCTATTTGGACCAAACCACGTGCCTTGTCTTGGCATGATGTGGGAAATCCTGTCCTCATGCCTGGACGAGACCTACTTTTTGATATCAAGTGCCCACAGTGCAACAAATATTCCATCGAAGGATACTGTGTTCAGTGTGACAATCTGTATTGTGACGGATGCTATGCAGTTGCGCATGGGGAAAATACACACACACGTGTTGTGGTTGACTCGTGTATACAATGTCGCTTTCAGATTGGTACGCATCCGAATTCAAAATCTCCCAGAGAAGAAAGTCAGGTACAAAGTACTGTGAACAATGCGAAGACTATTTTTGTGACACGTGCTTCACGGACCAACACTCGAAAGGTTCGCTTCAAAAGCACACATTTGAGGAGACGGTACTAGGCCACTGAGTGTGATGTCCACACCACTCAAAAATCGTAGGTGCCCCATTGCGAGGATTGCGGAAAGTTCGCGGCTCGGAAAACAGGAGGTCCCCTAAAAAGCATGCAGCTCTGCTTGAAGTGCACCCGCAGTCGCAACGTTGTGAACGAAGGGCAGCTACTGACAATCCCTTACGTTCCCAGTGCGATCAAGGACCACTATCGCCGCCTCGAGGAGCTAAAAAGAGTAGAAGATATGGAGATCGCAAGTCAAAGGCGGTCTCTCAAGTTGCAGGAAGAAAACCAGGCTCTGCACGTGCTCAAAATCCAGCGTGCCTGGCGAGGTTTCGAGGGTCGTAAGAATATAGATTCGTTCCTGAAGGAAAGAAGGCTCTGGTTCGAGCAGAGGGTAATAGACATACACCATAGATCGAAGCTTGGCTACCGGGTCGCCTGTTTCTTTGGTGGAGGCACGCTCCTTGATAGTGACACAGCTCGCGAAACTGTTATGAAAAAAGTTCCTTTCTGGACCCGAAACACGGTCATTGACTTAGTGCAAGGGCGGTCTAGATCAGTGTGGATTCAGTCTGTGAACACCAGCGTTTCTTGTTCATAGTTGGGCCGAGTATGCGCAATACGTCAAAGAGCAAGATTCGTTCATAAAAACAAGAGGCAAGCTACATCGGTCCACCGCTCTCTCCTTAGCGATGACACGCTACCGCCTTAAATTGAAGCGTCGTCGAGCTGTGGTTAGAACGGCCAAGGCACAACGTAAGTTTGACGAAGCACAACACGCTTATCGCAGGTAAGATTCTCGTAGTGATGATCTCGGGGTCAGAATGAATCCACAGGTCGAGATCTGCAAACGATCCAAAACCAACACAGGAAAAATTCAAATTACTCATGCGCGAGTGCCGTCGTGACTACGAAATCAGACTCAGACTTATCGGAGTTGCTGATCATGAGGTGGCTGAATTACAGGCTCGGTATACTCGGCTGTTTGGGCCCCGCAAAATGGAAAGCAGAATACACGGTGCTGTAGCACATGGAATGGAGGTAGAGAGTTGCACGTTCAAAGTGCGAAAGAACTCCTTTTTTGCTGAGCCATCGAATTCTGAAATCTTGTTCCGAGCTGGCAACCGGCTCCGACTTGGAAATTCGCCTGTTGTATACCAGGTTACGAAAAACGACGGCTTGCCCACGGTCCTGGAGAAAATTACTTTAAAGATTCGGCGAGCATTTGTTGCAACTCTGTTGCACTGGCAAGAGTCAAAACATGATATCCGCAACGATGATGACATGGACATGGTCGATTTTAAGTCCACCCTTCAAAGGGCAGAAGCTGAGTTTCAGGCAAGGATCCAATATGAATTGTTCTCTCCAATCGCCAAAATGTTAGGCAAAACTTCCCACCTGGAACTTCGACCCTGCGGACCTAAAGAAGATAAGGCTTCATCGAATTTGGACGTATGAAGACGCAGACAACATCACAATCCATAAGTACCCAGAGGGCGACGTTTTCACCAAAATTTCTGCGTTTGCATGTATCTGTCGGCATCCCATCAGGCAATGGAGATGGAAGTGACGTAAACACGCTCCATAGGTGATCTCAAGAAGGGGAATGTCCTGATGCAGCTGGCAATAAGATGCCAGATTAATATCTTTGCTATATATCGACGCAAACTTCTGCTAGTTGCAGACCGCGTAGATGCGGGCTCTGCAACATGGAAGAGTTTGCTAGAGCGCGCGGGCAAAATCAATGAGAGAATTGATAGCAGGAGTCATAGCCTTTTTAGACCATTTGATCCTCAGAAGGGCTTCGGAATTCAAGGGGCTACAAAGATGTTTTTTGAGGCCGCCTGCTTTGTTCTTGCGATGCCACTTCGCGGTGCCAAAGCAGCTTTATCTGACCTTGCAAAAAAACGAAAGGATGTCTGACACAGTGTAATTGTGACTAGCTATATTCCTCACCACTGATTATTCATAGACGCAATTGGGAAATCAATCACGTAGGCATTGGACAAGTATAAGACATGGGAGAATTCGAAAGAGAAAACATCTGTTGTAGTTGCTTTGCAAAGTACTAGCTCTGCTGGCTCGCAGAAGATAGGGTTTTGCGATCTTGATTTGGACTGTCCTTTAGATATAACGAGAGAATTACTAAGACGCGCACTCTGGCGTGAACTCAATGAATTGACTGGTGCAGGGTTTGACTTTATCCAGCGAGGTAATATTGTCCAGGACAAGGACGAGCCTCAGACCAAGTTACGCGATGTCGCACCACAGCGTTTAGACGCGGCTACTCGGGAGCTGGAGAACACTCTCACAATCGCTGGCTCTACAAGTAGGGAACAACTCCAGCTCGAGCCGCAATGCCCGGTGTATGGCCCGGTTCCTTTCCTGATCAACACGAGCGTGTTGGTTATAGGTGGGTGTGAGCTCTAGCCGCAGGCCCTCCTCAGCCTCGTACATACCCCTGGCCACGCCATCTAGTTTTGGTCCAAAATCCGACAAAATCGGAACTTGGCGCTTGCCAAACGTCGCCCACAGGCAGCAAGAGGCTACCAAAAGACTCGTCCGCGCGGGACGAACGCCCCTTTTAGGGAACTGGGCAGCCAAACCGCGTGGAAATGGACGGGGATGGCGCCCGCTAGCCCCGCGGAAGCGGCCGGCCCCATAGTCCAAAATTACAGGAAGCCCTCCCAATTTTTGATACCAGGGGGGGGGGGGGGGGGGGGCACTGAAGGCCCAGGATTTTGCCGTCGTCGAGCCGAGCTCCGAGACTGCGCCTATCCCGAGGACCCCGTGTCGGAACTCGAAGGCGACTTTCGGTTCGTCCGGATCCGTCCGGATTGGGCGAAGTTATGTTACGAGAAGGGGCCGTTTCCCGCGGAATGCGCGCCGGGGACGCGCATTGTAAAGAATTTAAGCCCCGTACATCATCTTGACGTTAAGGTACAGGCCGTAGAACTTGAAGCAGATGGCCGTAGTCACAGTGGGTAAGAGAGGGGAAGCTCAGTATGCTACCTTACGGTAGCGCAGTCATCATATTGTAACTGATTGTAAAAACCATTGGTTCGTTAAGCTCTGCTATACCGAGGACGGTATGAATCAAGTGTGGGGGCCTGTAGCGGGAACTGTCCCTTCAAGGTATACTTCTCTTATTGGCTTAAGGTTCACAGTGCAGTGGATATATGTCAGCTTAGTCGCTCACTTGTATCTTTTGTACGAGGATACGCGAATGCGGTATCCTCTCCTTTCTTTCTCTTGCACACTTTTAGTGACCGAGGAGCCTGGGAGCGCGATTGCAGCTCACTGCTTAGTGTTACTAGATCCCCGCCAGTTGGTAGGGCAGTGTAAATATCTACCTTTCTAGTCTATAGTGAAGGCTTTATTTATTCCCTTTACACAGCGTACGGCATGGGCACGTGGGGCTGTGTTAGGCCAGTAAAACCGAACCAACCGGAGGGGTTGGAAGTTCTGCCAGCGGAGGGGCTCCAGGGGACTCAGAAAATGCAAAATTTGCCGCCCCGCTGCCGCCTTGGGGAGAGCTAAAACACCCCGACACAAAAGTCGGTTTATGCTAAGTAACTAGGTTACTCTAGTACTAAACTGCTCTGGCGAGAGTACTAGTAGCATGGAATCGACAAATCAAGTGACGCGGATCCGAGGGGAGGCGATCGCGGGTTGTGATGAAGACTCAAGTCCTCTGCGAATTGGTGCTAGGCGCGCGGGGCGAAATAAACGCACCGCGGGTGCAGACGCAACTCTACACGATAATTCTAGTACGGGACCTCTACCTCAAACCGTGCGACGGCGAGGCGGTGTTGGCAAAGCGCGGCGCGGCGGTCGAGGTAACGGCGGATCCAGAGATTCCGTACCGTCCGCGTCTTAGCTTGCCAGACGATAGGATGATATTGTATATGCACGAATATAGGCGCCACGTGCTCTCCAAGCCGACGCCGCGGAGTTCGTGCCTGGTGGGATGCCGCTAGTTGCACCTCAGACCTTATCACCGCAGCAGCAATACTCGTACCCTCAGATGCCTTATCACTATGGCGCCGTGCCTTCCAATTTCATGGTGAGCTTTTCCATGTTGTGAGAAACATGTTAAGGTTGAGTCTATACCTAGGGATCTTGGTCGCCACACGGTGGCACGCCACCGCAACCATATTTAGCACCGCCACATCCACATGCGTTCCCACAAATGCACATGCACTCTAGTACGGAGTCATATATGTTGTAGCTTAATTTATAATCATATTGAACTTCATAGGATGGCACCACAAATGGATTTGAATGTAGAGACTACCCTTGTGGACGCCCCCCATTGCGATGACGTCAGATCCAGAGCCTTCCATCTAATTCAAGTGATCGATTGTTTCTGGTAGGATCCCAATACTGGTACATCAACTCGTCCCCTCCCAACCGATACAACAATTGTTTCAATAGCACCGCAGGATGATGAACTCGAGGATGCTACCCATGATGACCCAATAGAGTTGCCAGCTGATTCGATCGGCCACGCAAACATATTGCTGGAACCCCCAGCCCCACCTGCCCATGAGGGCGTGGAGTCTGAAGGTGCAGAAGTCATCGCCAGTCAACCAGTTCTTGTTACGGAACAATTGTCACCGGTTTTCGATTCTGAAAGCGGGGATACCATTCCAGTTGACACCCACGCAAAGGCCGCTGACCCCAAGACTCATGATTCTAGCAATTCAGCCAAAGCCTCCGCCGCAAGTAATTACGACCCTCTCATCAATGCCAGTTATAGTCAGTCCCCAGTCACCCCCCCTTCATCATCTTGCATACAACCAGAGACGATAGAAACTATTCCATCGAAGAAAAACAAGACGTCGTTCAAAAGGCGGGCAGCGGATTATGAATCTCGTGGCCACAGTGACGTGCTTGATTCATTTAGTACTGCACCAGCATCAAAGTCGATTTCAGATTCGGTTTCAAGCGTGATCTCGAGTGCAGAACCAACACCGTCAGAAAACGCGATTTTGGATTCGTGGGAGGATGTAGGAGCAATAACGCCGACTCCCACGCCCGCACCTGCTGCAGTATCAATCATTGCTGACAAACAGGCACCGGTCCCCACAGAGCGATTCACTTACACCAAGGCTCGTCTATTGGAGCTGCGAGTTGGTTTGAATACATCACCTCCAGCCCATCTGCCAAGTTTTGTTGTGGAGCGATCTTCAACGGGAGACTCGCGTGCGGGGCGACGGCTGGGGCCTGGTGGCACAACACGCGGTGGTGGCGCAGGTGCAGGTGGTGGTGGTTCAGGTGGCGCTGGTCGCTACAGCGGGTCTATGGAGGATCCACGACGAGATCAAGGCTTGCGCCACAATTCAGATGGATCTAGGGGACGTCACCGCAAGACCGACCACACAGCAGCATCTGACAAGTGGGACCGCGGGCAACGTGTAAAACAAAGAGACGGTCCTCATGATCAGTGGGGCCCCGAACCATTTGAGCCACTTAAGACCACAGCTCACCGGTGGGATCGTAAACATAAATCTTCAGATGCGCTAGATGGTTCAATAAACAAGGTCACATCAATTCTGAACAAGATGACACCTGAGAATTTCGAAAAACTCTCGGCACAGCTGTGTGACTTAGAGATGACATCATCCGAGATGCTCAGGCGTGTCATTGGTGTTCTATTTGATAAGGCCGTAGACGAGCCGCACTTCGCAGTTGTATATGCAGCACTATGTGCACGCTTGGCAGAGGCAACACGTGTTTGGCCCTTCATTCGACCAGTGAAAGACGAAACAGCAGGAACTTGGTCATGGGTCGCCGATCTCGATGTTGACACGTCAAGGCTTCTTCCGCTTCCGGACTTCTCCGCGGTAGCTCAACTTCTCGAAGGTGCGGATGCTGGTGTTGAGGCCATCGGCGTAGGCCAATTGCAACTACAATCTTCTGATTGTTTCCTCAAGGAAAACTCATTGGTCTGCTGTTACTTTGCTGAGCAGCGACCTGGTGTTGTCCGGGATCAGTGTCAACTGCTCCGCACGGCTGATCTATTTGTCCTCGTAGGTATTTGCTGTGATTCATGATGCGCAGGAGATATTTGCTGATGAAAAGACGAAATTATTTGGCAGTTTTGCAACCAAGGAGGAGGCACAGCAGGATGCTATGAAAAAGGCATCATTTAAGCGGCTTCTGCTGAACCAGTGTCAAGAGGAGTTCGAGAGAAATGTTCGGAGTTCTGGCGGCACCGCTGCACTCGAAGCTGCAGCTCGAGAGGCCAAACAAACCGCAAAAAATGATGCGATTGAGGCTGCGCGACAAGCCCTAGAACAGGGCGTACCCCCAAAGGAGGCTCCCGATGAGCTTGAGCTGGAGGTCTGGGTGATGAAACTGAAACGACGCATGCTTGGCAATGTCAAATTTATTGGTGAGCTTTTCAAACAACAGCTTCTGAAGGAAAAAATAATGCATGAATGCATCAAACTTCTCCTCGGATCTCTTGACGACGACGACGCTGTCCCAGATGATGAATCCATCGAAGCTGCTGCGAAGCTATTCCTCACTATCGGCAAGCAGCTCGAATCCCCCGCCTCCTCAAAGTCAAAGTTAGATGCGTAAATTCCGGAAGTCCGCAAAGAATTCTCAGCGAGATGTCACGGCCTTGTACAGGTACTGCAAGCGACTTTCCGTACTTTCTAAGGATTCGAAGCGTCTGGTGGCTCGCACACGGTTTATGCTACAGGATCTTCTGGAGTGTCGTAAGAATGGTTGGAAGGAGAGGCGCGCTAAAGATGGCCCACACAAACTCGGTGCTTCCAAGGTTGCGGTGGTACATCAGCAACAACAGGGAAGAAGTGAAAATCAGCATCGTCGCGATCAGGAACGGAACATGGCCCGCGAACGTCAGCGTCAAGTAGTATCTCAGCAGCAGCAGCAACTGCAGCAACAGCACACAAATTTGTGTACCAGCGGTAGCCAAGATGTACGGCAGTTGGGTAGGCCTCAATCTTCTACGGTGCGGATTCTTTCGCGTGACCAAGAGCGGACTAAGCCTTCAACTTCGGTTCCGCCCGCTAAAACTGACCAACCCCCTCTAACAACGACATCCACCGCGCAGTGGGCCGAGGATCGTGTGACTAATCGGGCAAGATCTTCACTCGATGAGCATGCCCTACTGAACGATGATGATGAATTAGTTGTATCGCTCGACGAAGTTCCAACTTCAAATCGCGTGTATAAACGAATATTTGAATTAATGCTCACCCGCATAGTTGAGGGGAAAGATGCGGAGCGCGCTGCTGCTCTCAAGACAACCTCAGCTCTGATCAAAAAAGCCAGACTAAAAACTGAAGACATCACAGAAGCCCTTGCAGACACCCTCGAATTTCTACCCGACATCGGCATTGATTCACCAAAGGCTGTAGACCATGTTGGTACCAGCGATATCAGCCCTAAAATCATGTCGTATCTACGCATTTCGTTTTAGGTTGCTGAGCTCCTTGCAGTGGTCCTCGAACTCAAACTTCTGGATA
The DNA here is from genome assembly GCF_000186865.1 of Aureococcus anophagefferens. Taxonomy (NCBI): domain Eukaryota; class Pelagophyceae; order Pelagomonadales; family Pelagomonadaceae; genus Aureococcus; species Aureococcus anophagefferens. The sequence continues at coordinate 483,112 of NW_008705582.1, forward strand.
TTACCTGGGTCACCGCAGATTCTGGTCGTAAGATTGGCAATCCCAAGAATGATAGTGTTCCAGAACGCACAGCGCTTCTTGAGTGTCTTGCTTCACACTCATGCAGCAGCCCAGAAGAACTGGATCTCAAGAACCATCAAGACAAATGAACGAATGGGCGTGACTGCCACCTTTTTTTGGAATTTGAATGAACGCAAACTGATGTGTGCGCACGACAAAAAACAAACGTTAAATAGAATTTGAATGAACACAAACTGATGTGTGCGCACGACAAAAAAAAAACGTTAAATAAAAAAGATTAAGTCGAGAGGAAGATCGCATTTCTATCAGTCGGAGAACTAATGCAGCACTCGAGCTCGATGCACTCCCCCACATGTACCGCTTCAAGTACACTATACGGCGATGTGTTAAAGAACACAATATATCCGGTTTAATCTAACGTGGCATTAAGACGAGCCTCGGGGCCATACAATTTGACACGGCTTATGATATATCTGGAGTGTGCTCGCCCCACCTCTGCTTCCTCCTCTGCTGACACATACATAGTCCCCTCTGGGGCTAGACACTAGCACCTCGAGCGA
>NW_008705582.1:483742-487624 GCF_000186865.1 Aureococcus anophagefferens
CGTTCAAGTCGAGTCGTGAGACGGATCAACCAAATTCGATTAGTCGATCATAAAACGCGTGCAATTACGTTGGAATAAATGCATCCGCATGAAGTTTTGCTCTATTCCAACGTTTCTGGAGCAAAAGAGTGGCCGAAACGAGCGCGGCCCAGCCCCATGTTGAAGTTCAAGTTGAATAGGCAGCCCTATGTTGAAGTAGCCTGTGGTCGTCAGCAGCCGCCGCCGGGCAGTGTGTGGGCCGCAGGGCTTCATGGATGTGCTCGGGGGCCGATGGAACGGCGTGTCCGGTGCTCTAGGCGCCTCGAATGGCTCACATGGACCACACGATGTCAATAAGTGCAACATAGGCGCGGGGAAGTTCAACATAAAATTACCATAGCCCGGCTCGACAGCCACAGGTGGCGCAGCAGTGTTATGAATTCCATGGAGGGCATCAGTTGTGAGCTTGTTTGAGCTCTAGAGCTCGAACGAGTCGATTCTCAGCACTCGTTTTGTTTGTTGTTGAGCCTTTGCAGCGAACCGACAATTAGGTAAGTAAGGACTAGTAGGGTACTAAAGAACGCTGATGTGAACGTTACGGGGAAGTGCAGTGCCATCTCCATAGTGTGACGTCGCGATAGGGAGGGAACAGGGTAATGTAAATTACGGGGATGATGGGGAATCACGAGGCTACTCAATTCAGATAGATCCCTTTTTCAAGTTCACTATACTGACTACGAGGAATTCCCTTTTTAGGTTCAGCCCCAGCCAGAGAACTCTTTGATGATAGCCTTTAGGAAGAGAAAAACCCGCTATTATCCTAACCAAGTCAAAATAGTACCATATTAGTCCTAACCACTAATACGAATTAACACTCCTGTCCATACCCTTGCTAGCATTGCGTCCAAGGACAAAAACAAAATCTGAAGACGAATACTCTGGGGTGATACTTCCCTTCAAGTAAGCGCTTTGTTGAATATTTAAATAGTACGACTTCCGACCCGAACCGGCGACCCCACACCCTTGAAATCCCTCAATCGATACGATTAGCGCGCTATCCTGATGAGCCGGCTTGGCGGGGGCATAATTCAACAATTTTGCCACGATTTCCGTCCGGTGGTCGACCTGCGTGCGCGCGGTCGACGGAGGACCTCTGGCAGTGGCAAAATCCCAGCCTGAGATTTCAGTGTCGCCCCCGAATGGGGCGCTGGTTAAAGCTATTCGTGACTAGCAATTCGAAACAATGAAGCATCAATATCCCCGATGTTGTGTTGTAAAGCAAGTTTCTGCAGTTGTTTTTTTCGCATCGCGGCAGTTTTGCTGTTTGATGACAAGTCGTATAGAGTGCATAGATTAAAGACTGTCACTTCGCGGAAATGGAGGCTCGGATCTTTCCAAATGGCATCTTCAAGCGAAGCAATAGCCCACTCAAGATCACATAAATAGAGCGCGCATATGGCCCGGTTATTGATAAGTTCAGATGCCACGTGCGCGTGATATGGCGCTAATTTTTGTTCCATAGAATCACTTGCGACGTTCGTGATTCTTTCCAAGCTGCACATCACCTTTGAATAGGCGCCCTTTGCGAACATGACCAGGCATCTGCAAGAATGCCTCATATGAGTCCCAAAATTGGTCTGTTGCGAGTGAACCACGGGAGTGTTTGCAAGCAGCATCCACTTCGATACACAGCAAAATGCGTGCTCTGCTTCACTCGTGCACCCCAATTGGAGAAACACACATCCGATGCAATAATCAAGCCAAGAGCACCTGAGGTTCAAAAGCTGGACATTTTCAACTCCCCTAGCCATGTCCCGCTCCTGGTATAGCAAGCCGCGTGCTTTTGTGAGCACGCTCAGGGCAAGTCGCCAGCGGTCCATGAAAACATACAGATTCGCCAATGTGAAGTGCACGGCCTGCTCCTTAGCAAGATCGTCGGCAGAGCATTTGATCTCACCCGCAGCCATTCCGCTGAGCATCAAACTATCTAGCATCGCTACCGTGGCTCTGTGTTTCTCAGTTCAGCTCATCTTCCAATTCGGCTGCGAAGAGATTGAGAACAAATCTAGATGGTAGCCGGGGAAACCAACTATGCACATCCACATAATCGTTTACTTCCTCATCACCCCTTCGGAAAAAAGGCACTTTTTTCATGTTTGGCACATGGCGAGGAGAAAAAAAAAAGAAAAAAAAAAAAGAAAAAAAGGAGGCGCCGAAGGCGCCGAAGGCGCCGGAGGCGCCGGAGGCGCCGGAGGCGCCGAAGCCAGGCGGAGCGACGCGCGGACTCGTCCCGCCGGCCCGTCTTTAAACCCCGCGGAATTATCCCAACGCGAGTTCTAGTTCGCGCCTCGGCCGCGCCCCCGGCGCGGGCGCGCCGGCGGGCGCGGGCGCGGGCGCAGGCACGGGCGCGGGCTCGCTCGCGCCTAGACCAAGGCCGCCAGGCTCTCGAGCGTCTCCGCGGCTAGCCCGAGGGCGTCGCGCTCGTCGTCCGCGGTCGTCTGCGCGGAGGCGTCCCGGACGGCGATCCCGATGGCGGCGCGCAGGTCGTGGTCGAGGGCCTCGAAGTCGGCGACGCGCCTGCGCTCGTCGTGCTCGCTCCAGGCCGTCGACTGGAAGAGGCGGCCCACGACGAGCTCGGCCCTGTTGCGGTCCGGGGGGCTCGCGTCGCGAAACGAGCGGTCGTGATGTTCGCGCGCGCGGCGCGCGCCACGCCGCGCGGAGGCACTGGTACACGCCCGGCATGTCGAAGAGCATCTTGCTGTCCGTCGCCGACGGCAGGATGCCCATCTTGAGCCGCGGGTAGACGACGCGACGCAGACACCGAAGTCGAGCCGTGTCGTGCTTTTTATAACGGCCGCTCTTAGCGCCGCCGCCGGCCTGGCGGTCCTTCATCGTCTGCTCCAACTGCTTGCCCTTGAGCAGGACGTCGAAGAGCTCGTCGCGCGTCGGCAGGGCGCCCATGGCGCCGGCGTCCATGGCGCCGGCGCCGCCGTGAACCGTTGGAGTCGCGTCGCAGCACCTGGGAAGACCCCCGCGCTTTTGACGATTGACGGGAGCCGCCGCGCCTGGGAAGACCCCCGCGACGACGGTCCCGCGACTCCGGCGGCGGCGGCTCAAGCGGCGCAGAGCTACCCAGCCCGCCTCTCCGAGCTCCTGCAGCGAGACACAATGCAAGATGATTCCCTTGTGATGGTGCCGTGCAGATCTTTTGTTACTTGCGACGAATCTTTTGTTACTTTGCGACGAATCTCCTGTCCGTCGCCAAGCATAGAATAGCTGCCGTGTTCGGAAAAATATCTCTTTGAGCGAATCCGTTGTTCTTATTAATCTACGTTGTGCAACCGATCGGCTGAATGTGTAAATAGGTTTCAGTGTCGTTACGCACCGCCGCTCCGATTGATTTTGAGGATAGCAGGAGTTACGAAATCGGCCCGGGAGCATCGGTAAATGACCATAGATCTATGTCAGCCGCTCCCAGCCACACGATGGCCGGCCGGAGAGTGGACTACCACGTCTTAGGGCCGCGTAAACTCTGCCCAAGTGCCGTCTGAATCACGAGCGTTGCAGCTGCTTCTTGTCTCAACGCGCCTACGAAGGTGTGGCGCGACTGCCCTGCGCCAGCGCCGGCAGCGCGGGCCGGACCGCTGCGGGGCTGCTGTGGGCTCCGGAGCGTGCCGTCATCGGGGCAGCCCCTGCGCCTCTACGCCGTCGTGGGGCTCCTCTGCAGGCTGCTGCAAGGAAACGTGGCCGGGGATGAGGGTGGCGGCGATGCTCAGCCACTTTCCCTCAAGGCCCCTGGCGACTACCCCCTTCCGCGATTAGCTTTGCAACACGTTGTGCCTGCTTGGCAGTCACTCCTTCAGTTCGCTGTCTATAAGACTTAAAACTGGATTAGAATGAATT
>NW_008705582.1:487962-494668 GCF_000186865.1 Aureococcus anophagefferens
ACCGCGACCATCTTGTGCTCAAACACTTGAGCATCGTTCAGTAGCGCTTCCATGCTAATATTTTCCCATCTGCCTCCTGTGAAGAACATCACCCCCGTGGAGGAGCAGAGCTGCCTGCGGCAAAGTGGACTTCCTAAGCCACGTTACTTCAATCAAGTCTCGTGGTCTGTCGCCTGATACGGGTCTCGGGAGGACAGGCCACCCCCTTTTCTGAATTAGGCGCGTCCGCTGCATGAAAATTGAAGCGGCCTGTAGATTTGTCCGCTGAGATAATGTTGTACGTCCACAACCTGGCATTTCGGTACACAGCGGGCATATCCTTTGTGCCCGTCCCAGACAAGATTTGTCGCGAACTGGAGATTATGTCGCGAGACAAGCAGATGCACGTTTCCCCCTTCTATGCTAGTGAGCTCGCCGAGAAAGTGTGAGAGGGAGACTGCGAGCTCCTCGATATGACGGGGAGTCAAAGCAAAGCAAGACGCTAGTTGCCCGGTGATTCTGTGAGCATCAAACCCGGAGGTTGTTATGGCCAAATCTTGCCGTGGCTGCGCATTGAGATCTCGTGGTGGTGCTCGAAGTGTGTCGTGCTTTTCACGAAGCAGAAAGTCAATTTTAAAAGGCGTCCCACATGACATCCTGCGCGAAACCGGTGGTGGAAATTCGCTCCTGCAACGAGCCATGTAGATATCTGCGATTGCAGTCAAACACCTTTCTCCGTGATCAATCCTACTGCTGGCAGCAAGAACGTTGCAGGAGATGAAGTGCAGCAAATGGAGCGTCAGGCAATTGGCACCTAAGAAAAAAAATGGTCCGGAACCGCAAGTTAGTGGACTTAATCGGTAACCTTCAAAAAAACGCACGATAGCGAAAGCAAAGCTATCGTATATCTGGACCGGCACGCCCGATTCAGAAAGATGCCTATACAAAAGACTTTCTGGCGCACCGACCTACATGTTGGAGGCATGTTATCGCCATCGTGCGTGTGGATATGGCACATTTGCAAGATACCACGGTGTGTCGCAAGAACACAATGTCCTACACGTGTAAAAGGAGTCAATGGCATGAAAATAGTCTCTGGCCAGGTGACGGGGTACAAGCGCAAACATGTCACCAATAGGCCAGAAGTGAGCGGGTAAGTATATGCGGTCTCCTCGAAAAGAACCGAGGGGAGCGATGGGTCCCACCCAAGCAAGGTCTGGTCGGACCCTTACGATCCAGTCGTAGCGTCTATGCCTGAGCAGATGATGTGCTGCTTGTCGCGCTTTCTCAGCTGATTCAATGAGACTGAAACAAGCGGCAGTCTTGTAAAGTTGAGAGAATACTCCGTCCGGGGCACCGTCCATACCGCAATCATGTGAAACAAAATCTGCATCCCCACGGTGTAGCACGATGGCAATCGGATCGAATTCCAATGCTGCGGCACGCACCACCTCCGGCGCGACCATGGGCTGCCGCGTGAAATTATCCCATGCATTTCGCGCTGATCCGTGCGCCTCCCCGAGAGCAAGGTAGAAAAAGACGTCCGTCTCACACTCGAGCCGTTGCAGAAGTCGTTCTTTTAGATGTTCTCGTACGTGTGGGTGCATGAACGAGCGTGCGTGTCCCGAGAAGCACACCGCAGCATGGCATGGTACGGCGACCCAAAGCTTCGGCAGAGTAAGTACCAACCCGAAGAGAAGCATTCTCTCTTCTGATACAAATGTCATTGTGGATTGGCATTCGTCCAATCTGTGAATAAGAATGCTCGTAGTTTCCGTCCACTTGGCCTTTCGTATCTCCCACTACCCCTCGGATATAATATCCCCACGTAGTGCCGTGGTCGCCATGAAGATGGTGCACCGAGATGGCAGGATCTACCGCGTCGGCATCAAACGCTATCCAAACAACGACAGGTTTTCAAGCCGAGTCATATCCCGTGATAGCGCCGCCCCGGGATGACCGGTAGCTCCCGCTGCAGGTATCAGGGAGAGTTTGTTGATGGTAGGAGGGAGGGGCGGGGCTCACTGTCGTACTCGAATGGTGACAGCTACAATGGAGAGTGGATGAATAACCTCTTCCATGGTAACGGGATCTTTACCACGCGGGGTTTTACTTTGGCCCTGACACCCCATCGTGGCCAGCGCTACGAGGGTCTGTATGACTGTGGACAAAAACATGGATATGGTCTCTATCATATCGATGACGGAGGGGTGTACGATGGCCACTTTGAAGACAATTTGTAGACAATTCCGCGCATGCATGTGTTTCTGGAATGTATCATAGGCAACGGTCCTAGGTTTCATGGACGAGGAATCTTGCAGGCTGCCTCTGGCGATAAGTTGTCGGGGACATGGTGTCGAGGGAAAATTAGTGGCAAGGGCACCATCAATTTCGCCAACGGCGATGCGCGATTTCGCGTCACAAAACGCCCTGGGGTGCACCAGCGTGGCCTTCCTCCTAGGTGTACAAGGGTGAGCTTGTCGGGGGAAAGTTTCACGGAAGTGGATCTTTTTTGCATAAGACAGGGGGCGCCTACAGGGGAACATATAAGCATGGAGAGATGCATGGTCTTGGTACTCGAACTTTTGCCAATGGATCTGCGTATGAGGGGGCGTTCATCGATGGCGCCATGCATGGCGAGGGTATGATGCACTGGGCCAATAAAAATCAATATGTCGGCATATGGAAGGATAACATGCCCCACGGTCGTGGGGTGGTTATGTGAGCCTTTTCAGTGTCTGAGATGTGGCTTCTATGAACTAGGAATGGCAGAATATGTGCATCAGGTATGGGTATGGTGACAGATTTGAGGGCCTTTTTTTCAAAGGTGCCTTTTTTGGGAGAGGTCGTTACACCTGGTCTGACGGTGGTTTCTACGAAGGCGCATATCTTGATCAAGGCCGGCGGCCTCATTCAACGTCAAGTGGCAAACGTAATGGGTATGGCATGCGATGGTGGGTTAGTGGGAATCGCTATGAAGGTGAATGGCTTGATGACCAGATGGAGGGTCTTGGTAAGTTGATTGGGTCGAACGGATCGGTCTATACCGGTCCGTTTCGCCAAAACCAAAAATCTGGTTGGGGCAAGGAACAGTGGGGGAATCAGCTGGGCGTAACCTACCGTTGTGGTATGAAGTTCAAGCACAAGGGACGTGGGTACTGTCGCTACGAAGGAGAGTTTCAAAATGGCGTCTTCCACGGTCCTCTGTGGTCAGTGTCCATATGGAGGGGGTTCATGCACGGGTCCATGTACTGCATTTCCTTGATCGCACCTTCCATAGGACACGGCACGTACACTTGCATCGATGGTCGCGAGTACGTTGGAAACTGGTGCCACGGACGGCGCTCCGGGGAAGGTACGATGGTATTATGTCCCGTTTCGGAACGCGGTGATCACAATAGAAGGTACATTGGAGGACTGAACGGGCTCTATCGTCCCCTGAAATACACTGGAGCCTGGGTCAACGGAAAACGCATGGGACCCGGTGAGCTTCGGATGATGGATGGGGTATGTCTTGAAGGCCACTTCGAGGATGGTCTCCTCGAGGGTCACGTCGATGTTTTGTTCCCAGATGGTGGCAAGCGTGCCGCACTCTTCGAATTTGGCAGACGTGTCGGATGGACTGACGGGCAGAAGGGCGCACCAGGAAAGTGCTGGGCCGACGTCGGCATCGATCGCAGCGTCCACAAAGCTATCGGCAAGGACCTCGCATGGCTTCGCAAAAGCGCAAAGGCAAACCGATTAGCACTGGAGGCGAATGGGTTGTGCTCGCTCAAGTAGAAGCCGGCGATAGCTTCCTGGTGCCCCAGGTGGTCTTTTATCCCAGGGCCTTGGCAGTCCAAGCGTGTTGCTATTCGCCACGTCGACCCCTCGACAGCTTCGCGCGGTCTCAGAAAGGACTTTGCAGGGCGCGAGTACGCACATCATCTCGCAACCTCGGCCCAGGCCCTGGGTCTTGCGCAGTCCGCAGCCGCGTTGATGGGATCAGCGTTTCTCAGCCGGAGACGAGGCGAAGGTTAAAAGTGTGTCCTGGCTCGTCTGGTGACTTTGCGACGTGTTCCGTGACCATGTGGACTGACTCCAGATCGCCCCCGCCAGCCAACATGTCGCGCCAGGCACTTGTCTGAGCCCGCGTTTCGCGCGCGCTCGGGAAAACTAAAACTTTTTCGAGGTCCTAAATGCACGATATCCACGTCGATTTTTACAAACCCCGCCTGGAGCTAGATGGTTATTTTTCAGGCGCCTGCTATCGAACGCGCGGGACTGCGCAGCTGGAAGCGACGACCTAGGACCCGTGGTTTTCCAGTGCCCCTACCGGAAGCCAATCCACTTTCCACGTCGAGGGGGGCTAGATAGTCCCTTCGCATTCAAGTCGCGCGTGATGGAGTCAAAACTCTCCGCATAAAGTCCCAGGTATGCTCCCAAAAGTGCCCGTGTCGGCATCGTCAACGCCACCACAGACCTACAGCAAACTTGCATCCGTCAGCGTTTTTTTGCATGTGGACCCTGGTAATAATGCGCTACTGAATAGCCCCCGTGACCGCACAGCATCAATACCATCGCTAGGTGGTTCGGAAAGGACATTCCATGCCAGAGGCAGGTCAGTCCGAGGATCCGGGCTTTCTGCAAAGGCGCCGCCAGCGAAGTCAACGAGGTTGGCGCTCTTGTCGTGTTTTTCTGTGTCCGAAAAAATTGTTTGGGCAATTTCTTCCGGAGATGCCACCTTGAATCTGCTCCGTCGAGCATCTGCAATCGCACAAAGTTCGGAGTCATTGAGGCAGCGTTCCTGCAGATCATGCAGTTCATTTAAGGTGCAATTGGAGAAGCGCTGGGAGATAACATCGCTAGAAATAGCGGGACGATGTTGACACCACCACTGACGGTGAGTGTTTTTGCACCTCTTTGTCGCTGAGCGTCGGTTGCGATCAAGAATGTAATCGTACCTTGAATGAATCCGAACGAGTTTGGTCCGAGCAGCCGAAGGCGACGCGGGAGTTCTGTGACGTTGTGATCCCTCGATTGAAGAGAACCGCGTGGAAAATCGCTAGGTGAGCCACAAGCACAACGATTGGTATGAGGACAATCACACTGCTTAGTATCACACCCTTGACCGTGGTGGTACCACCAATCCGCCCAACCAAGGTATCGGACACGCTCGACTTCAACAAGTCGTTTGCCGGTTGGAAAAGCGCGTGGGCGACGGTGATGGTCAGTGCGAGTTGAAGTGATGTAAAACAGAGTGTCGCCACAATAGATAGAATGAAGTAAGGATAATTTTGAGCTCCGACACAGTTGTTCAGCCATTTACAGTGATGGTCAAATCGAAGCACACATTTATCGCAGAATCTACAGTGCTTAGATGACAAATCCACAGCGACCTGGGAGGAAAGATTCCGAGTGTAAACTGAGATACTTCACCCGACAGAGATAGCAAAAGCAGTTTGGCTGTGGTAGATGCGAAGGTCGGCGCTCACATACTGCATTACCTGTATTGAGTTGCATCTACGAAGCCTGAACTCGAAAACCACTCGAAAAACGACGTCCAACACGAGCTGGTGTCCGTAATCGATCTAGGACAACTCCCGGATCACGGGGATCAATGGTAGACCTGAAGAGTATTATAGCCGAAATCGTTGCGTCAGACGCGGATTTCGGACGCAAGGCAGACAGCAAAGCACGACGTTGCTGCCGCGAGAGTGTAGACGGCACATGAGATCGCCATCGCGGTAGAGGGCCAGAGGAGAGGGAGAACAACACAGTAGAAGACGCCGAGGAACGTCGGGAACAACAGCCACGTCAGGACCTGCAGGAAATGGAACGGCCTTTCCAAGCCGTGCACACGCATTACTCTAACATCCCGGCCCCACCCCGAAAGATGTTTACGATTTACAGTACAAGTAGTACAATAGTATATTTCCGTCCACTTGGCCTTATGAGCGCCGGATTCCTCGGTAACTAAGAATACAGGGCAGTAATTCCCAGTAATTCCCATGCAATGGACAGTAATCCCCATGAAATGGGAATTTCATTGGTAATTACTCAAGGTTCACTTACTAATCGTCGGCCGGAACGCAACTTTAACTTGTTGAACCACTTTCGAAGTGGTTGGACGTCGTCGCATGATGGTCGCACGATCTCTGATGCTGGGTTTGGCATGTTCCAGGCCAGGGGGAGAGAAACTGAGCACACTTCGCAGTGGGAATCCGGGGTCGGGCATTCCAAAACTTCAGCCCGCTCGTCTCGGGAACACGCAGAAGCTGAGATCATTTTCCCCTCTCTCTCCCCCGCGCGCAAGGCGGTCCCCGCGGCGAGGTTCTGGGTGCTCGAACATGCTACTCCAAGCGGACCCCGCTCTCGTCGCCCCGATTCCGGCCGGCAGCCGCGAGGGAGTAGCATGTTCGCGCCCCCCGAACCCCGGACGCAGCCCCGCGCCGCCGGCCAACCACATCGTCCCGAGCGAAAGACGACGTTTCAGCCGAGCGATACATTTCACTGCAACTTGGTCCGTCGATTAGTAAGTGAGGTTGGGCAGGCCGACCTTGGCGCTGGCCGCGGCATCAGCTTCGTCGCCCCCAAGCCACTCATTTGAGCACAGCTGGCCTTTATTCACTCCTCTATTTCCCTGGATTAGCTACCTATTTTCCTGCGCGGTTGTTGGTGTTGTGTGTGTGTGTATGTGGGTGTGTGGGTGTGTGTGTGTGTGGGGGGGGGGGGGGGGGGGGGGGAT
>NW_008705582.1:494718-510145 GCF_000186865.1 Aureococcus anophagefferens
TGGGGGGGGGGGGGCATCACAGGCCAATTCGGGGTTCCGGGCTTGCAAGGTCGCCTCGGCGCGCTGGGTCTTAGCTCAACCTGCTTTGGCGTGGTCTGCCTGAAGCGCAAAATAGACCCGCCACTCCAGTTTGCATTCCTGGTTTGTCCCGCTCGCGCTGCGGCCGCCCTGGGGTCACCCGCATTGGCCCCTTTTGTAGACCGGGATAATGCGTACGCAGATATCTACTTTGAAGTTTTTGAAAGTGTAACGGTCACTGTACACGGGTACGCAGATACACTCAAAGTAGTCGTGCACACTTCTGCCTTGACTTTGACACGCCTCGTTGTATAACGCATGCTAGAGCCAGCAAGGTCCTTGTTTCGGTTCTCTACTCCGTACGTCCCGGCAGCGCGTTTTTTAAACTCCCGTGTGGTGCAAGGTTGATGGCCGAATTGGTATGAGTGCATCTCATAATTGGCAAAGGGGCGTTCCTTTAATGTTGAGTGCCAGGGCGCTGCATGTCCTTTGTGTGCATTTGCTTGGGCCTTTGAGAGCGCAGAGATGGCCCCACCACGCCCTGTGATGGCCAATTCGCGTACACCAGCAGCCCGCCGTGCGAGCTGCACTGATGCAAATGCAATTACTGCACTCCGTGAGGTGGAATTGAAATTTGGGTAGAAAGACACGTTGGTCACACCACCGCGCACTCCTCCAAGCGCTCCACGGATATGATCCTCCTTGGCGTCAGGGGGAATTCCAGTAATGCGAAGTTCCGAAGAGGCTTCGATGATGTGTTCACCGATTGCCTGCTCTGCAGCCACCTTGGACTCAAAGGAAACAATAGCCGAGCGATATAGCGCACTAGTATCACATACCTCGGTCGCCGAAAGCACTTTCCCCCAGCGACTGCAAATGCGGCGCAAGGTCGTTGTATCACTGTCCCTTGGGATCGGAGAAACCAAGACACTAGTGAAGAGGGTGCACTTGTTCGCGTGTGCCGCACGTTGCGCGTGATCGGGGCAGTGGAAACGAACAGTAAACGTTCGCTCGCCGAGGGAAATTTTGCCAGCTTCAATGGCGCTTATGGCGCCAAAGCCCTGTAAAAGCTCCTTGATTGCTGCTTCATTTGTTCCACGTGGTGCACCCTTGACCAGCACCTCACGTGCTGCTGGCCCCTGGATGCGGTCACACACTGGCTGATAATTATAGTCTACATCCTCTTCGCGGTGTGCAACCTTTTGCATCCACGCAAGGGCTCTTGAGCGTTCACGCGCAGAACGCACGCGCACTGATTTCTGGTATTTCGATTCATCGTAAATGGGAGCACGTCGCGGAAGTGTTTTTGTCAGCATTGGCCGGGCGAATTCATCTTGCTGCTTGGGCGCGGGCACGTGACAAGAATGCGGCGCAGAGTGTGGCCTCAATCGCAGGAACTGCGTCGAATCGGAATTCTCTTTTCCACATTTCTTTTGCAGCAGCGCATTGACATACTTATGGTATTCGTCTTCAGAGATGTGTCCCTTATTGAACTCGCGTCCCGCCGCAGCTAGCCGCCTGTGGAGCTCCTCCTTGTCTTTCGGGCCGAGGCTGCCTGAAAATGACCTTGTGCCAAGCCCACGGATCGACTTGAGAAACCAGTCTTCGGACCTTTTTGACGACGACTTGGGCGTCCGGGAAGATGCGCATGGCTGCATGAACAGGAGTGACTTCGCATATACGAAATCAGACGACCAATCACTGCGGTACATGGTAACTGGTTAACGGCCTGTAGCGAGGTCTGAATTATTAAACCGGCCTCAACAATAACTTGAAGGAGAAAAGGCTCGTTGGGCTCTGACCACTGTTGCCCGCAGAGAATCTAGCACAGTTAGGTGGGGTAGCGACTAATTCATAGAGGGGGATAATGGTGTTCACAACCCCGAACTCTTGAGGGGAAATGGCAGTGTCCCTGACCTAGACTGCCAGTCACGGTGAAAATGGAGAGGTGAGATGGGGCTGCTAGTTGACGTAGGCTTGGAGCTGCGCGCAGACGTCGTCGCCGAGCGTTGCGAAGTCGACCGTGAGCTCGTCGCCGATCATCATGATGGCGATCTCGCACGACGACCCGAAGGCGATGTGCACGACGTCGATCGGCGGCACCCCTGCGTGCGGAGCGGGGTGGTACATCTTACGCAACGTAAATGGCCTACCCAAGCCGTCACACCGACGTCGCACCCAAAACCAAGGGGCGTATCCAGCGCCATCGATGGTGGCGCGCGTCGCGGCCACAGACTTGTACGCCGCGGCGGCCCCGCGGAGACGAGGCCCGGGGCCCGCGCGGTGGAATTTGGTCGACGCCAGAACCACCTCCGATGGGGGCACCGACGGTCAGGCTTACGCCTAGGGGTCATGGAAGGCCACTCCGACCACCAGAGCGGGCTGCCGTGCGTCGAAAGCTTGGGCTCAGAGGTCTCCGCTCCCGGCCCGCGCGTCACGGTACGTGTTTTTGGGCTGCTCCCTCGATGCACCTCGAGGCCGTGCCGAGCGGAAGCGCCTTGGGCGCCGGCCACGCGCCGGCCGATGGCGCTCCGCTACGGCGCGAGACGCCGCCGCCGGAACGCCGTCGCCTACGGCAAGCACGGCAAGGTGCTGCGCTGGATGATCGTGCGCCTGATGATCGACTACGACTGGAAGGCGCCGCAAATCGAGCGGCACTTGTCTGTGCAAGGCCGGTTCCGCACCATCAGCGTCGCGACGATCCGTCGGATCGTCAAGATCTGGCGCGAGACGGGCGACGTCGCGACGCCCCGGGAGGGGACGCGCCGGCGACAGGGCTCGATGCTACCACAGCACTGGCAGGAGCTCCGCACCGCGCTCCACTACTCCCCGGATTTATTCCTGGACGAGATGAAGACTGTGCTGTGGCTCGCGTTCGAGGTGCGCTACTCCATCGGCGTCATCCTCGCCACGATGAAAAGGCACGGATACACGCGGCGGGTGCTCAAGCAGCTCGCAGAGAGGCGCGACGCCGAGGAGGAGCGCACCTTCATCGACGTGTACTCCTCCCTGCCCGGCGAGTACTTCGTCTTCGTCGACGAGACGCGCAAGGACCCGCGGGGCCTCCACCGCAAGTTCGGCTACGGCCTCGTCGGCACGCGGACCTCCGTCACCTCCTCGTTCCAGCGGTCGTCGTCGTACTCGGCGACGGGCGTCCTGTCCCTGCAGGGCATGATCGGCTACCACATCACGGCCGCCAAGGGCGTCAGCGCGCTGCAGTTCCTGTTCGTCCTCGCCGAGGTCATCCTGCCCCTCATGAGCCCCTTCCCGGGGCCCAACTCGGTCCTCGTCCTCGACAACGCGCCCGTGCACCACTCCCGCTACGTGCGGCCCATGTGCGAGGCCTACGGCGTCCGCCTCGTCTACCTCCCCCCCTACGCGAACAACCTCAACCCCATCGAGGAGGCCTTCGCTCAGACCAAGGCCTGGCTCATCCGCTACCGCGACGTCGCCAGCTCCGAACCCGAGTGGGCCCTCGGCCGCGCCCTCGAGAGCGTCAGCGCCGCCGACGCCCGCGGCTACTTCGCGCACGCGGGCTACGACGTCCCGGAGCTCCACCCCGCCCAGGAGCTCGCCGCGGAATTCGGCCTCGACTTCTCCTAAATATCCGCTGTGCTGAAGCTCGCGCGCGCGCGGCCGCACGGTCCAGGTCCCGCGCCCGGCGCGGCGCCAGGTCCCCGGCCGCGGCCTCGGGCGCGCGGGCCCGCGGCGGCGCCGCGCCGCCGTCGGCCTCGCGGGACCGCGCGCCGCGCACCGCGCGACGCCGGAGGTCTTCGCGAGCGCGCCCCGGCGGCCGTCCGCCGGGACGCGGGCGGCGGCGACGCCCTCGATGCCGACGAGCGCCGCGTAGAGGCTGCCGCGCCGCGCCCGGCTCCCCGCAGGCCCCGCGAACGCGCGCCGGAGATCCCGGCGCGGCGGGAGCGCGAGGCGCTACCGGTCGCGGTCGCGCGGCGCCTCGGCGGCCCGAGCGTCTCGCGGCCGCCGCGACGCCCTCGAGGAAGGCGGGCTTCGACTCGGGCCAGCCGACGCGGCGCGGCGCAGCGATGCCGGCTCGTCCGGCCTGGGCTGGGTCGTCGCGGCCTCGGCCGGAGACGTCGCCGCCGGGCCGCCGGCCCGGAGCTTTGGACGGCGTCTGGAGGGCAGAGAGGCGAATGTTGAAAAATCTCACGACATTGCTCGGCCGTCGATCGATTGCTCGGTCCATCGATTGATTGGTCGCCGATTGCCCCAACGCTCATTTTAGCAATCGAAGTGCTGTACCATCTGTACCGTAGAGCTACAGCTGTAGCCAATTTGCATCAGACCCACTACTGGACTGCTGGGGACATCACTCAATTCAGGGAAGAGCGACGCCCGCCTCGTCGTGTGGGTGCGAGTTGTAAGGTGTTGGAAGTGCCGCCGTAAACAGGCCACCTGATATGGAGGAAAAAGCTGCTCACGACAGCCGCGAATTTCTGCGATTGACTTATACGAACTGGGCCAAACAAACACGATGAGGTCGACGAGAGCGACACATTTCAGCTCACAATTAGGAGAGTGCCAACAGATTCTTCCGAGCATGGTCACAGCCTATCTATTTCAGGGCTGCAAAAGGACGCAGTTCGAAGCCAGTGCAATGGGAAACTCCCAGGTCGCACTAATGATATCTCCCCGTCGTCGGAAATGCCAGGCTCATCATCGATAGATATGCTCGATAAAGCTTACCGCGGTCCCGCTGGCGGCCTTGTAGGCTCAACGGTCCGGGTATCTGGGATGCTGCGTTCAGACCTCAATGATCGTGAAGGCTTTGCGGAGGCTTTCAATACGGCCATAAATCGCTACAAAGTCAGATTCTCCTGTGGTGAGTCAAGGCAGCTCCTAGCGTCGCAGCTGATCCAAGTCAATGACCTTGGTACAGATGCCAAGCAAGCTATTGGTTGTTCGCCCCCAGCCATGGTTCCTCTTTCACAACCAAAATTTTCAGCCACGAAGCGATGGCCACCACCGCCTCGCATCTCTAGAATATATGTAGCCCCATCACAGAATCTGCAGCAAGCCAAGATTCCAATGGAATTGCCCGTCCCAGACCCCAAGGACCTTCTGGCCAATACCCATGTCTTTAAGGATGAAGGACGGGCCAAGACGCCACAAATGTGTGGTGATCATACTCTTGAAGAGTATATGGGGGACGAGGGTAGCGGTGAGCGGTTGGCTGGGACGCTCTTGTGGTTTGATCAGACAAAGCAATATGGTTTCATTTCGCCAGAGAATGGCCACGACAATTATTTTCTCCATGGTATAGACATTTATGATCAGGTCCACAAAGGACAGAAGGTTCAGTTTGAACATGGAACCGATGTCTCTGGACGAAAAAAAGCCTGCATGGTGACGCCCTGGGGCTGTGCCACGCGCAACAGTCCTTGCGATCAAACACGATACTCATCGTCTGGATATTTTTTACACCTGGTGGACAAGCAGATGGAAAGTATACCACGAACTATAAGCGAATACTATGCAATTCACCGAACGGTGTGAAAAGAACGAGAAAGGATCATTCAACTTCCGCATACCTCCATGCTGATTTCTTGCCAACAGGTTTGCGTCTAACTATTGCCATTTGCAGGCGATGCAGCTTGCTCCTGTTCATCGTGAGATATATCAAACAAACTTGCCTATATATTACTGGGCGCATGCAAGTATGTAAGCATTTATCCCAGCGCACCTGGAAGAAGGGAATAGCATCGTCGGTGTTTTGCGCTTCGTTTGCGCCTGCTACTATTTTGGGTTTTGTCTCTACTCTAGGTGTCTGTGCTCTGTCTTGATCTATCGCCGGCCATCAGAATGCGAGTGTGGTGCAATCTGAAATACACTTGGCGATTCTACCTAACCAGACTTGCAGAACAGACTCAGCATAGCTTCGTCCGCCGCGACGGGGTACAAGGGAATATACGATAGGACGGAGTTCTCCGCACGGAGTTCTCGGATTGGAGACTTATCCTCATTGCAGGACCCAGCCCGTGGGAAATTCGACGCGTTCTAGTTTTGGGGCCGCCCGCCCCCCCGGCGCCTGAATAAAGCCCCCAGCCGCCGACCCCAAAATTTGGGGGGCGTTTCGGGTTCCCTGGGGTCCCGCCTGGGTCCCGCCCGGCGCAGGGGGGGGTTTCTGGGGGAGGTTCTGCCGCTGGCGGCGGCCGCGGGGCCGCCCGCGGGGCCTGGAGCAAAAGAGTGGGCGGAACGAGCTCCATCCAGCCCCGGGGGCCATGTTGAAGTGGACAGCTACCCAGAGAGTCCGAGCTCGCGTAAATAAGCGTAGGTTCAGATTGAAACCGCCGGGCTGTTGGGGAAAGTGATAAACGGCGACTATCGAGGTCAGAACGCGAGTGTGATTAAGCACAATCAAAGTGCGCTTGGCGATAAGCCAGCTACCTAGGGAGCCTACATTCCGCTCCTTGGGCTATGCTACCCTAACTCGGGACTATGCTATCCTCCCTATGCTGGGGCGCTTATACTGGCCTATATGCTGGCTATGCTAACTTGAAGTCTGCCTTATACTGGCTATGCTCATGCTATACTAAGCTGGTGCTTCATACTAGCATACTCGGATTCTAACACGGTATATACTTTTTCTTTTCCGTATCCATTGGTAAAGTTTGTGTTGTGATTTGGTGATCCGTTCGGCTTGCAGGTTTTCCGATAGACGCGTTGCGTTATCTTGGATGATGCTTGATGCTATGTCCTGTCCATGTCCTGGCTGGACGCCTCCAGGGGCCAGAGAGAGTTGGCGAAGCCAGCGGCATTGCTGTTTCCCCCGGAGGCGGGAATTAAGTCCCTGAGTGCCGTTATATATGCGGCCATTGCTAGTCGGCCCAGCGGTCGGCCCATTCCGGGGCGCTATTCCGCGGCACTTAAGAAAACCGGGGGGGGCGCGGGGAGGCCAGTACTTGAAATTGCCAACATCCCCGCGTCCAGGTATTTATTACGCTTGAAGGGGTCACGATAAAGATGATCCAGTGGAGGCAGTCCCTGCTACTCATGAAGGCAGAGCCAGACAGCCGAGTTGCATTTGAAACCACTGCCAAAGGCGACCTGAAGAATACGATGACCCTTTTTAGGGTTTTGCACTTTGCGAACATAATCCATTTCGTACCAGATGGAGGAAGAAGATGTGTTTCCATAGTGAAATAGCGCATATTTGCTTGGCTCGGCGTGCTCAGGTTGCAGCTTGAGATTCTTGGCAACGCCATCAACGACAGCACGGCCGCCGGCATGGATGCACCAATGGTCAATGCCGCGCTTGAAGTCAGGGACATAAGCAGGAATCTTGGCAGGAATCCAGCGGGAGAGAATCCCAGTCATCCTGGATGGACTTTCTTCCTTATGGAGTCGTAGGGCCTTGCAAAGGTACTTGCAAAGTTTTTTCTTGGCGAGGGCATACGCGACACGCATCTGCTCCGATAAAGGGAGAACATACGGCCCTAGGATCGTGAAATTCTTCTCCATGGTATGGCCGGCAATGTTCACAATGTTTCGGTCAAGTTTGACCCCATGTTCGCCGCTGGCGTCTTGACACTCGTAAACAGCGTCGTATGCTTCGTTGCCTGTGCTCTGGGTACGTACAACATGAAGCAGCTTAAACTTAGCTCTTTGACCATCGCGCCACTTGTTTGATAGAAGCATTGCGGCACCGCCACAGCGAAAGAGAGTGTTCTGGAGAAGCATGCTGCGCTCGTTACCATGGTAGAGATTTTGGGTGAGGTTTTCCGTTGAGACAACAAGCGCAATCTTATTTGGGTGTGAGCGGAGCACATTCTGCGCAAGCTCGATTCCAATGAGACTTGCAGAACAACCCATACCGCTCAGGTTGTATGCCATGACATTCTCGCACATCTTGAAGCGATTCATTATCATCGCGCAAAGGGACGGTGTCGGAGAGAAGAGGCTGCAGTTCACTATTAGGATGTCAACCTCAGTCGGCAAAGTTCCAGTGCGCTGTAGACAACTCTGAACAACGTCACATATCACAGTCTCAGACTCTTTACGCGCAGCTTCTACTGACTGATCCGCCGTTTTCGACTCGTCTCGGAGGCAACGTGTAATCCCCGGTGGCCACGCTGTCCTCTGTCCAGTGCCAGACTTGTCCAGAATACGCTTTAGAAAGGCGATACTCTCTTCCGTGAAACATCGTTGGCGCCGCATGCAGGTCATCAGCTCATCATGAGTCAATCGCCAGCTCTCTGGCGGCTCAAAGGTCACAAAGTCAACCAGGTAAACTGGATGGTGGTGCCGTGCCAGATACCACACAAGACAAAGACCTAGAAGAGTTGAACGCCACGACATGTCCAAGAGAGCAGGGGGCAATTCCCGCAAGACTCCCAGCGCAATCTCAATTGGCACATTCGGTCCAATTGTCAGCACATCAAATGTGATTTGCGAGGCCAAATAGCAAAGCAGAGTCACCAAGACGTGCCTATGAATAGAGAGCTGGCAATGCCGGAAATCCCGCCGTGCGTGTTTTTCAGACACGAGGTGCCGCGCGGGTAAAAAGTCATAGCGACGTGCCACCAATTCACCATGCCGATAAGGCGCGACCGCCGCACCTTGTACTCCGCGTGGTTCGTTGCGTCGTCGATGGACGCCAGTGATCCATCGGAATCTGCACGCGGCAACTTTTCATCAGTGCTCATGTCGCGAATTGACGAGGCGGAGACGACCATGTCGCTAGAGTATAGCTTCAATAGCGCTCTCTGCGGACGCCTCAACGGACCAAGGGCTGACAATCCTGCGGGCCTCCCTGACGTGGAAATATGCTTCTACAGCCGAAATACCCCCAGCTACCTAGGTCCCCCGCGCCGTGGGACCGGCATTCGGTGCGCGCGGCGCGTCATGGAGGCTGCGTGCGGGGGCGGGGCCATACCCCTAACAAGCACTACGAAAAACATGCTGTTTATACGTATTCTTAGTAAGGTCTTCTGGTTTCGGGAACTTTATGTCTCTGTACCTATTCTGCGAGTTCCCTCGGCGACTTCTATACTCTCGATCCTCTTCCTGTTGTGGAGCTGCACGTTGCTGTGGGAACGGCGTCCGTCCTGGCTTCGTTCGCGGTCGTGCCCTGGAGCCTACTCCTCTTATTTAGTTGCGCGCCCCGTGAGTACTGGCGGGCTCGTCGGCGCGTCCCTACGGACGCGGGTGGTGGACTGGTACCGGCCCGGGGTGGCCCCCGCGGTGCTTTGGGTGTCCTGGGGCCAGCTAAGGTAGAGAGATAGAGAGATTTCTATCTTCGTCTTCAGTGAACGGTATCTTGATGTTGCAGTGCACCTTACCCCACTGCGCTCCTACTGCGTATCCTGCTAGTCTTCCCTTCCCTTCCTTAATTCATTCTAATCCAGTTTCAAGTCTTCAAGTTATAGACAGCGAACTGAAGGAGTGACTGCCAAGCAGACATAGAGAGCACAGCGCTCCTCTGTGTCTGTGGTGTCTGTCTGGTTAGCGTCACAGCGACGTGCCAGGTAGCACCAGGCTCAGCGAGGTTGCACAGTCGCCGGACAGTGCACCTGCTGGATAAAGATCATCCAAAGCAAAACTGGACCCCCTTAATTATTCATTCGCTACTTCCTGGATACACCACCATGGCGACCCAAGCGCTGCTAGCCCAGCTGCGACCCGCCTACGGCATGAGGGCGTCACCGACCGTGATGAAAGAGATCATGAGGGAGGTTCTCACTGAAGCTCTAGCAGGGCAAACGTATCAGGTAAAATTTAGGGTCGCACTTCTTATTTACTTCGGGAGTAGGGAGACCAGGTTCAACAACAGACGAAAAGTATTGCCGATAACGTTAAAGACAGGCTCAAAGGTTAGATCCTAGTGTGTGCCCAATTAATTTCGTGCCCATCCTCGCAGCGCTCAATCTACCTCGCTACAAGTACATGGTTCAAGTCGTGATTGGAGAGCAGCGTGGCGAAGGCGTACGGTACGAAATCATACAACCAACAGTTGTAAAACAATAACTTGCTGTCCACAGTATGGGATGCCGGACTTTTTGGGACCGTGATACAGACACCTATGCTAGTGAAATCTTTACTAATGATAGCATTTTCTGTGTGGCTACCGCGTATGCCGTTTACTTGTGCTGAAATAAAATCACATTCTTGTGGAAATTATGCAATACCAAATATCGATTTTCTCCGATTCCGCTCGCGCTCGAATCTGATCGTTTATCGGACGTTACCGTTAGTGTCTGGTGGCTCCATTCTCGGCACGGCGCAAGTATGGGATTTTTAGGCTATGGGAATAGGAGCCCGCGCGATAAGCGGCACTAAGGGTCGGCGCCACGGGGACCCCGGCGGCGACCCGGCGCGATCCGGAGCGGTCCGGCTGTTAGAATCCGAGTATGCTAGTATGCAGCGCCAGCATAGTATAGCTTGAGCATAGCCAGGTTTTAAGGCAGACTTAGCATAGCCAGCATAGGCCAGTATAAGCACCCCAGCATAGGGAGCTTAGCATAGTCCCAAGTTAGGGCAGCATAGCCCCAAGGAGCGGAATGTAGGCTCCCTAGTTAGCTGGCTTATCGCCAAGCGCACTATAATCATACTCGCGTTCTGACCGCGATAGTCGCCGTTTATCACCGGCGCGATCCGGAGCGATCTTGAGCGACCTCGAGCGATCTTGAGCGACCTCGGGCGATCCCGAGCGGTCTGCCCGCGATCTCGAGCGATATTACGCGATTCCGAGCGACCCCGCCACGCCTCCTAGGGTAGGCTAACTGTAATTGTTGTCTCGATCCTCCCCGACCCGGGGAAATCCAGCGACCCGCAGCCGCCCCCCATACTGAGACTGAGTCGACTCAGTAGGCTCAGTATGAGCCGCGGCGACCGGCCGCGCGGCGGCCCGGAAGGGGCCCCACCCGGCCCCGCTTCGCACCCGCCGCCGCCCCACGTGCCCTACGGGCCCCCTGGGCAGAGATGGCGCCAGACCCAGGGCTCTTAAGGGCGACTAAGGAGGGGGGCAAGTCGCAAACTCAGCTTCGTTGGGTTTCCCAGGCCCGGCGCTGGCATGGGGCACTTAAGCGCGCGGAGGGGGCGCTGAGGGGGCGGAAGGGGCCCTAAACTAGAACGCGCCGAATTCCCGCGGGCCGGGCAAGGCGAACCCGCTCGTTGTCCACCTCGATGCCCCCTTGGGGATTTTCCGATGGCGCTCAAAGACAGTCGATTAACTGCAGGCGACCAGGATTCGCTCGAGATCGACCCCCCCGAGCCTTGTTCCTTGCTGGAGTATTCGCTCTGCTACGAAGCATCATTGTCCGCGGGTTTCTACCCAACAGTCCAGATCAACTAGGATGATTTCAACGTGCGGGACAAGGAGCAAGAGCCATGTCAGGTGGTGGAGCATCCCCAAGTTATGGCTGCAAATCACCAACCAGTATCTGGCTGCAATTTGTCAAAGCCAAGGCTGCCACTGTGGTAGCATTGTGGCTATATTATCCGGGGACAGAGCCTGTTCAACGAGTTTAGATAATCCACTTTCAACATGCACAACGCTGCTCGAAATATCCCGAGGTGGAGCTGAGCTTTGTATGCGACTCTTGATTATTTGTATCGTCTTCTTCAGAACATGCGATTGGGCAGGAACATTTTGGCTGCTGACATCGGTTCGTTCATCACCAAGGTACAGATAGACGTAGGGTTCGAGAAACCCTCCAGGTTCCAAGGTGTGTTGCAAGGCAAATGATATGGACCCTAATGACGATTTGAAGACTCCGTTGAAGAGAAATGGCTGCAACACACGTTCAATGTTGCGAGTTAGTCGAAATGGCATCTCGCTTAAATGCGGCTCTGGATAGCTCGAGGCAGAGGAAATACATGGGTGGAAATCTGCTGCACAAACACGTCCGCTGTATTGACAAAATATGGCGGTGTGGGCCGCACGATTTCCAACTGCAAGGATGAATCCCAAAATTGATGGAACTGCAAGCTGCGTAGCAAATGTCCTCCGGTAAGTCCATACTGCCTCTATACCCTCCAGACTGGCTGACACATGCTTACAAAACGTGTCTGCATCGACATTATTGCTACAAATTCTATTGTATAAAGCCTTTCGCGCGCTATCTTCAGCTTCATGCAGTGATCGATCAAGAGAACGCAGCTTGGAGACCAACGGCTCAACTCTCATTCCTCCTGGAGAAGCGAGTGAATCTCGGGTTTTGCCGAGTATTGATAGTCGTGATTCATTGACTTCGTGGAGGTTCGTCCAAGACCATCTATCTTCAGTGAGCTGTATGTTTGAAGCAAATCTAACCAACCCCATCGGTGAAACCCTAAGACGACGCCGCTGTGCTTCGCTACACTGCGTGAGTGCAACATCAACTATACCAAAAAATTGGCATACGCGTTCGTTGACAAATGCATGGTTTTTTGATTTCACCGAAGATACAAATGCTTGCACGCGGCCCTCGTCAGCGACGAATCTTAGGCGCCGCATGACTCTACCGCGCCGGATTCTGATGTTGGCATGAGCTTCAAACTTGAGTAATGGCAAATGCAACTCAGGCCGAAGAGTGCCAAAAGAGTTTGTATATTGTCCAGGGATTTCTAGAAACTGAGCTACAGCAAGCCTAGACTGGCAGCACTCAGGATCTTCCTGCTCATATTGCAGTTTGGATAACGTAGAACAAATAGAATATGGATTCTTGTACGTTAGAACCCTATTTAAATGACTTGCGAGGACACGACTCCAACTTTGAAGGCGCCCGGTCAGCGATTGAGGACTTGCCAGATCGGCATGATTTGCAGAGGTTCGAATCGCATTACGCTCTACAAGTTTTGAAGCAACATGTTCGGATGCCGGCACCTTGCCCCACATATCATGGTTATCAAATACATCATATTGAAGCTGATGAGTATATCTCACGCTAACCTTGTGCAGAAGCTGGTACACTTCACACGGTCCTTCGCACTCCACCTCAATGGAAGTATTATGGCATTGAGTCAGAATCACGAAAAGGAGATGCAAGAGCTCCTCAGTTGGACTAGGTCGTACGCCAAGAATAATTTCTCCGCTCAAAATATCCATTTCTGCGGCAAGTTTTGCACTGCTGAAACGGAAATGAGTTATGACCTGATGAGCATGCAGTCTTGATAGCTCGGATGCACGATTAATGTTCGGCAGAAGCTGTGGCTGCAGAGAATAGTATACTGCCTGGGGTAGACACGCAGTGAGTGAACAGATAACATGCTGTATGTGATTTACATCAAGCATCACTAATAGCTGTGGAATCCATGGAACCCATGCAGTAATGGGTATATTATGTATTCGAGCATGGAATTTCTCCGCAAGGTCAAGATGTTGCCCATCGAGTCGAAGCAAACACAAAATGCGAGCCATCCCACTGACGAAGGCATGTGCATAGCCACATTCAACAGCCGCAAGGTAGCATGTGAACGAGTTCTGAACCAAATGTCTGAATGAATTTGAAGACACTTCAATAGCGGAATTCGCATCGCACAATGCACCCCAAGAGTACCATGCTCGGCCGTATGTGTTACACGCGTTTGTTGCAGCAGAAAATGTGCTGTGGGCGTCCCGATACTGTCCAAGGACGCCTTGATAGAGTGCCTTCAGTCTGAGGAGTTCAGAGCGCTGTTCTGTATTGAACAGGTCGATCGCAGTATTTTT
Source organism: Aureococcus anophagefferens (assembly GCF_000186865.1). Lineage (NCBI taxonomy): Eukaryota > Pelagophyceae > Pelagomonadales > Pelagomonadaceae > Aureococcus > Aureococcus anophagefferens. The sequence continues at coordinate 508,385 of NW_008705582.1, forward strand.
TATGAGATATAGCCCAGCCTGGGCACGGGTACGCGCCTCATGTCCCGCATTATTACACTTGACCAAACCGTCTTTTGTGTCATAAGCCAGGATGCGCTCTCGCAATTTACTAAACGCATCGGATACATTCATTCGTAAGTCATTGCACGTTCCATTTGCATCGGAGGCGTGCTTGATTGTCTGGATCGCCTGCACAAGCCCCTGCTTGCGAGCTACGCGTGTCAACATGGCAACCGTCCAAGGTGCGTCGTGGAGCTCTGATATATGATCAGCGGTACCCCAGGATACAAATGCTTTTTGTACTGATTGGAAGACGTGTGCCCGCCATCGCATGACATCATCCCAGTCTGAAATGCTATCCCACTCATTTGGCAATCGATCTCTCCAAGTGTGCGCGACTGTGCGCAGATCTGGGTAGGTGAGAGCACGAGAGTGCTGTATTGCTTCGTTGAGGAGCTGACCACTCTCATGCACTTCAATAAGCTCGTGAAAGAGATGTAGTAATGGGTCATGAGTAGCAAGCCCTAAACGCGGTCTGGGCAGATTACACCATGAGTTCAATGCCAACTGTATACATTCACTGCACAATTGCTCTACATCACTGTAGCGGCCATCAACAATCGCTAGTCGAGTTTCGAGTAACTTTGTTTTGGGACCTGTAACCTTTAACGCGTGTCCATTGTGACCCGAGTGTTGGGATCCCGCACTCAATTCCTGTCGGACATCGTTCCATTTGTAAATTTTCCAGGCGGCTTCAAGTAGCAGGCCTGGCGTTTGCAGTATTGTGGAGACCGGAGATCGGGCGCTAGGTTGTTTCAGTAGATCTACCAAAAGTGCCCATTGGGACATATCACGGGCACAGGCCAACCATTCATCACACCAAACGTCAGCTTCAAATGAAAAACCCGAGGTACTCGTCTCCACCCATACCTCATGTTGAGCCTCATGCGAGAGGCTTTCGATCATATTTTTGAAGAATACTTCTTGAGCCTGGGGTATGAAGCCATAGCAGCGTAACGCAAACGCAACCGATGACATGGGATGTGTACAACTGTCGTTGATAGCTCTTGCACGAAGATCAGCTTCCATTAATTCAGAGAACATCAGCGCGCCTGATATTCTTGGGTTATGCGATGAAGAACAACTTGAGAAATTTTGTTGTGCTATAACAGCTTCTTCCATCATGTACAGGGCTTCATGGCGGCAATTGTACTTGGAGGCAGTCGCTCTTAATAATCCGAGAGGCTTGGAGTTGTTCTTGCTGGTAGCGAGACACTTTGGTAGCAGATCATAACACGCGCGAAGCAGTGTTCGTGGCACATTTGGTGGTGGGATGATGGTTTCCATTGAGTCGAAGAGAAAACAGCTGTGCGCACCAGATGATGCAGGTGAAAAGCGAGCCACAGAGAAATTGTGATTAGTCTCGTAATAGTGTGCCATGTTGATAAGCTCGACACTCCTCTCGTCACCCAGGAGTAAAGACGGTACCTTGAGCCTGGGTTGGTGATACACTGCTGTAACTTGGTTGAAGATGGCATCTGTCAGCGCAACTTCCCACGTATGTCTCTGGTCGCCTTCAACGACGTGACATACTTGGGGTAGAAGGTCTTCCCAGACCCGCTCGGCTAGTCTTAAGTGCGCGTGAATTAGTTCTTTGAGAGGCTCGATAAATTGTTGTAGTGTTTCTCGTCGTTCCGATATATAACTACATGCTGTCCTGTATTGCTGCTGGAGCCTTGCGTCAGCGCAGCCAGTGGACGG
>NW_008705582.1:510196-520168 GCF_000186865.1 Aureococcus anophagefferens
AGAGTGGTTGCAGGGCAGATTCGGTCAGATAGTCAATGTCCGCGACATGCTCTATGAAAGCAATTTTTTCGCGCTTGGTAAGGGGTGAATTAACATTTGTGAGCCAGATGCTAGCCAGCTTCGAGACACAAAGCAGTAGCTCTATGGAAGGACTACGATCCAAACATACAAACACTAGCACAACAAGCTCACGCCGAATCCCAACTATGATGTTGTCCGTGACCGCCTGAGCTAGAAGCAAGATGCAGGTACACAACGCAGTAATTGCGCTACCCCCCTGAACAGTTTCACCTTGAACTTGCTCGGTTTCACTAAGGCTGAGCCTCGATTTGATAGCGCGTGCAAGTACCGACATTACGGGGGTAGCGTAGCAGGTGGGCGGTTCCAACGCACCACATTTTTGTATTGAGTTTAAGTGGTGTCGCAAGAAAATTTGGGCTAATTTTAAAAGGCTGTATCCATGATTTAAAATATAGGAGGGCGTATGCCTGCAGATAGAAGCTATCACTTTGACCAGAGGCATAGCATTGGGAGCCTTGTGAAAATAGCTCGCATTAGCTCCCTGCCTGGATGATGAACAACAAATATCCACCACCGCAGTGAGGCGGGATTCAACAACACACTTGATTTGATGATAGAAGAACATTATGGTAGAACTGGAGTGCCCCGGTGGATATAATTCCGCTATTCTAGCAACCACCTCACGGAGCTTTGATTGTATTTCGATATTTGGCATGTCAAAGCATGGACATATAAGCTGCTGTGCTTTTACCAGATTGTCGATGAAAAAGGTATTCGGTTGCGAACCAACACCAAGCGTGATGTGAATGACATCCAAGCATGTTGCCAGGAGGGTTGGCGAATATGGTGAGTCATTAGCACCAAGGTCTAAGCGAGTATTGGACGTTGCAATCAGTTTTTCGAAGTAGGAAAAACGAATGTGCACATTGGGCCAAGCTTCTATAGTTGTTTTGAACAAGAAAAGGCATCTTGGTGCTAAGCGTTGCACGGCTGGCTCCTTGTTGTCTGATGCGAAGAGGGCCAGCCGAACAAGAAAGTTCGCAACCATCTCAATCATAGTCATGGTTAGATGAAATTCGTCTTCTGATAGTGCCGGTACCGGACGGGTTGAATGACCAGGGGAAACAGGCTTTTTTTCAGGCAGCAGCTGTGAACCAACTGTGCTGGGGGCGTTGCGTGGCTTGCTATCGTCTAGCCGCTGAGACTCCCAGTTCAATATTAGATCAGCAAGTGCGACTGCAAGTTGCCTGTTTTCGACGGGACAGTTTGGGGGTAGTCCTAAACGATTCAACGAATTCACCATCTGCGGCATGAACTGCGAGCGATATGGATAGAATAATGTTGGGTGGCGTACCACTAGCTGCCACATGTGGACCAGTTGAGCGAGCGCGTGTCCTTCTTCGTACATTATCTTTTTGGTCCATTTGATGGCTTTGATGAAGTCGGCCATCGGCAAGCGTTTTGGTAAGGCAGGTATAAGGATGTCTAGAGCAACCTTGACTAGTTCACGTGCCTCGGGCTGGAATGTTCGCAAAAGTGCAACGTAGACCTACGCGATTGACATATGATTATGAGTTCATAGACTTACCCAGTGATATACCTGTAATATGATCTTTGGGGGTGTTTCGTATGTTGCAACAAACCGACAAACGTTGACGTAGGCCCATTGCTTCGAAAGCGAGTCGTCAGACTTGAGATGATTCCAAGCGAATTTGATCAAGTCCTTGCGATGTTCGACGAGCTCTTGTCCAAGGTGTTCAATCAAAACGGTGGTCAACTTTAACAGCTCCACACGAAGAGCTTCACTGTAATGTCGTGTTTGTCGATTAGCAGTGTCAAGCGCAGAACGCATAAATAGTGCCAACATATCTGAATCCACGACACGCGTGCTTTCCAGTCCCGCTTCCATTATAGTCTGCGGGGTGTCAAGCTTCCGGGCACCTGTAAATGTTGTAATAAGCATGGGTGTAACAACCAGACGTAAGGCTACGACTTTTAAGTCCATCGCAACGTGATAATCAACAAGAGCACGCAGAAACAATAGCATTAATTTTTGTTTGTTGCGAGGTTCCCAGATCACGGCTACCTCCTCACGATAGAAATCTTTCAAGAAGGTGAAGTCCACTGGGCTTTGCATCATGAAGACAGAAAGCATGTCGAATAACACATGTACATCCTCTTGATATGAGCGGCAGTAGCCTATCATGCCCTGAATCATCAAAAAAGTTTCTTTGTGACAGCGTAAGATTAGTTCGTCTTGCATTTGAGAAGTTAGTTCTGAATTGGTGGCGCGCTCATCCGCTCTCAACATGTGTGCACGCCAGAGCATGATAATACAATGTCCTGCAAGCTTATGGCGGCTGAAGAGGTGGATATCTAGATGATACAAAGCCATAATAAGCTTCAGCCCATAGAACTGCGCTTCTTTTGACTTTGACTTGGCCATCTGATCGTGAGCTGTATCAGCGTTAAGAATACTTGCGGGCAAGCGCTGATCGACCTCCACGGAGCTTTCTCTAACTGAAACTGAAGAATCTACTGGCCGAACGTGCACTGAAGTGAGGCCCACGGGTTGATCCTTCTTTTCAACTCTTTCCTCAAAACTAAGCCTCGGTAAGGAAGAACCATCTGCGAACGAGCTCCGATTAGCTAGCTTTGCTGCAGGTCGAGAATTTAATGCTTCCAGGTCAGGTATCAGCTGATGTTTGTCTTGCCAAGTAAACAGAATTGCAGGATGTGAGTGTTTCATGCGCTCGTGTACACGAGACCTTTGCGTGATGGAACTGATAGGTCTTCGGAATGCTGCATTCAACAGAAGTTCAATCCCATCAGAGCTCATCACGCGCATGCGAAGTTCAGCTGCTTCTCGGACAGAGACAACAAAGCTCAATAGAGAAATGTGTTCGGGATTGACTATGTTGGTAAGGTTGAAGAAATAATGAGTTGCCGCCGTTGCGTGACACGATAGGAATTGAGCCAAAGCAAATCTGAAGGGTGATGGTCCAAGCCTGATTAGGCCGAAGTTGGCAGCAGAGAGAGGAGATAATAGGTGCATTGTGTTAACTGGAGTTTTGATTCCCTGAACGTCTTGATCAAAATACTTCGATAAGACTGCCTCTAGCTGAAGCACAGTGCAAACGACTGACTTGAGGAAAGTTGATACGCATTCAGTGCTCTCGTGACCGCAAGTAAGGAGTCTTGAAATAAGGTGCAGCAGTTTTGCTGCGAGCTCCAAGGGTGGGTTGGCTATCCAGGAGCGCATTCCCTTGAGCCCGTCCGGGTTACAAAACTCTTGAAGGTGATTCAATAGACACCGAGCAATTTCAAGGGACTGAATTTCGTCAAGTACTGGTAGCGAGATCATTCGTTCGAAGCTGCTCAAGAACTGTAGAGTGGCACTACCTTGATTCACGGCATCAAGCGATTGGCGCACGTATGCACTACAAGCGTTCATTAGAGGAAGTTGTCTCAGTGCTAGGACTTCACAAAGCAAGGAGGTGGACGTGAGATTCAAGATATAGGCATCGTCAATTCTAGCTGACTCTAGTGCCAAATCCAAAGTTTTGCGCAAATGGTTTAACGGTAGAGAGCTTAATAGCACTTCGTTGAATTTGGCACGTGCGTGTTCACTGGGCACTTTACTCACTGCAGTCATCGCAACCGACTTGGCAGCTCGAATTGAGGCATGCAGAGCCCTCAGGGCCATTGCACGCAGATAATCGGTCCGGCTACAGGCTGATGATTTCCCGAGGCACAGTATGGAATGATTTAGCACGAAAGAAAACGTAGCCGACTTCGACATCCACCCGAGGTAACAATTTGGCTGTAGAGACCAGAGAGCATAATGAGCTGGAAGACAGTGGCGTTCTTTTTCGAGTATGTTCAGTAAATTGCTATGTAGTCCTGGATTTGGTAAAATTGCTGGGGGGTGTAAAGATAACATGAAACTCAAGGCATCAAGGGCTCCTATGGTACAGTCAATTGGGGCACTCAAACCCAGGTGACATTTAGCAAGGATATGCGCTGAACTAGCAGCTATTGGCTTCAGTATTTGCGATGAAAGCTCGGGCAATTTAGCTTGCCTGTTCAGCTCAATAAGACCACTTTGAGCGCCTAGACGGGCAGCAGCCGCTTTGTTTGATAGTTCACGTACAAACACGTTCACCAGGCGTGTTTCATCCATCGTGTTGTGCGAAATTTGTAAGAGCGCATGCAGAGTTTGAATGATACCACCATGGGTGAGAAGGGTGATGTCGGCTTCGTCATCGAGAGCACTTATAAGGGCAGCAGCTAGTACGTCTTTATTTGGACGTGCCCAAGCATGACCAAATGTTGCAAGTAGTTCATATAATGTTTGGCAAACACTTCTACGAGACTTAATTTCCCATTCAGATAGCGACAGACATATTCTTGTGATGAGATCAGTGATTAGAATCGATCTCGGTGCTGGTAACGATCGCAGCTCAAGTGAATAAATGCACCCTAGGTGAAACTTCAGGGATCCTAGTGCGGTACTTGCAACCAAAGAACAACTATCTGTTATAGCTTCAAGTAGAGTTGAGGTGAACGAATGGATGGACAATTTCCCATCTCCAGGTGCTTGGAAGTGCTTTTTGCCGTGTGCATGCTGGAGTTTGACCTTACCTAGCTGCTCCTCGCAGTCCTGATTTCTACGCGAGAGAAACTCGGTGGAAGATGTAGGGGTATAGTGAGTGAGCATGGCAAACAAAAAAGCGAAGGCTCGGAGCAAGGGAGTCGCCTCTGCTTCTAGCATTCGGTGAGCTGCCGCGCAGACGACTGAGTACAGCAGTTGGCACAGTCGGATGTTCGCAAAATCACACACTCGTGCCTCCATCACTTTGCAGTTGTAGAAATCTACTTGTTGTTTTCTCTGCGGCTTATTGCACTCGTACTTGGGTATTTTTGCTTCTGCTGGAAGGTCAAACAAGGAGCATAGACCGCTCGCAAGTAGACGGAAGCACATTTTTTGATAGCGAAGCAAAAGAGGTGGATAACTTTGGAAAGAGCTTTGCACGGAATTATGTTCCAGGAAATTCAGCCTGACGAGCGAGTTAAAAAGCTCGCATGCATCGGTCAGGTAATTATCAATATCTAGTGCAAACCAACTACCAACCGAGTACGCATCTTGAATATTTACTGAATGCGTAGAGCAGGGGACTGCGCGCCATTTCATCAAGAGTCTCAAGGATGAAATTGGTGAGAATATTGCAAGGTTATGTTTGACATGATTCGTCTTAGAATTATGCGTTAAGCTGGCATTTGTCTCGATATGAACTTCGCGGCGTTGTGACAAATCGGGCAGTGAATCACCAATCAATGCAAGGAAGTGTCGATTTCGCCCGCCAAGCTTGCCTAGTATGCGAAGAGCGATGGTACCAAGTGTGTATGGGGCCGGCTTGAGATGACTACAAACACCGATGAGCATCATATACTGCAATCGAGGCTGCCCTGCCAGCAGGGAGCATGTGCGTGATGATCCCAAATGGTCGAGAAAGTACTCGAGCGTCCTAAGTGCCAGTGACGGAAGGTCGCCAGATATTGCCTGCAGGGCTTCTACCAATAAAGGTAGAAGGCGTGGAATAAATGGTACTTGAGCAGCGAGAGACATTGGCACAGTCATACAAAGTTCTGTAAGAATGAAATGGGCCGTAGACGCTCCCTTAGTACGGAGACGTAGCTGAAATAGAACTTTTAAAATGGATGGAGCAATATCACCCAACTCCGAGTGCACGCCTCTTGAAGAAACGCAGCTGGAAACAGATCTAAAGATTGAACGTAGAAGGAAAAAATAAGCAATGGGATTATTTGTGGCAGCAGCATGCTGCAAACATGCGATGATCAGTTTACGTAATTGGCCACGGAGCACCACCTCATTCTTAGGGAAGAGCGCCACAGAGCCAAGGATGATCCGAAGCAGGCGTAAGAGCGTTGATGCTCCAAAACAGGGAGCGATTTTGGTAGTTGACGTGGGATATGTTCCGTTATCGAAGATTTTGGAGGGCACTAGTCGAGGCGAAGGATTCTCATGCGGAAATTGAAAACTAGAGAGATTGCTGAGTTTCCTCACTAAGAAACCGACAAGAATGTCAGCGAATGTGGCAGATACATTTGAATTGGCAAGGAGCGTCTGTGCGATAGCCAGGAGTGCTGATGATCCAAGCATGGCATCAAAGAGCATGGGAATGTGTTGACCCACTGTCGACCGAAAATTGAAGCTATCAAGAACGGTGAAGGCGCCGGCAAAATTATCTAGAACCTCCTTCAACTCGAATTCCTGCAGTTCGCAACTACTTGAGATCGCGCGACAACATAACAACCCCCAGTAGAAAAACAGACTGATGTACTCAGCTTCATTTTGGGAGAGCACATGTGGCTGCTTTCGTGCTGTCGGGCGAGGGCGACTTTCTATTGCCACACTTCGGGGTTGTCTATCCTCAGGCGTTATGTTGATTTTTTTGGGCACTTCGCCAGATCTCTGACTTTGCTGATAATGGGATATGCACCACATCACAGTCTTCAGGCCGCGAATCAACATCTGGATGAGTGGTTTCACATCAGCCATAGATTCTATTTTTGCAGGTAGGACGACGCTACTGCAACCAAGATAAAGATTTTGGTGCCTTGATCCAGGCTTATCTGTGGAGCCCTCCACTGTTTTATGACGACCAGGCCGACAATTTGAATCGCAACAGGTATCCAGCGAGCTATTGTCGCAACCGATCTTATGAATGAGAAAGCGCAAAGTGTCAAATTTAGACACCAATGTTTGAAGAATATGGACGAGCAGGCGTTGCCCTTTGCTAATATCTGCATCTCTGTTGTGAAAAACAAAATCAACTAGATTGAGTAGTAATCGAACAGATGTCGTCTGCACATTCAAGGGGAGTCGCGGGTCATGCAAATTTCTCGAGAATAGCAACACCACGCGAGACAGTTGGGAAAGGTTTAGTTCTGCACGAACATGATGAACTAAGTCTGCAAGTGTTGAAAATGCAAGGGGGCGTAGGGCATCACGACTGGGCCGGCCAAGCCCGATGAGCACCTTTTCATCGAGAAGAGTGTCAACGTGACGGTAGAACCCTCGACGAAATTCAGTAGCGAGTATGTGTCGAGTTGCCACAAGCAATTCCTTTCGAGTTGCAACTGCGTCTCCGGGACATGCAATCATCAGCGCGATCACGGCCTTGGAGATTGCTTCTTCGTATGGTTTCATCAATTCTGAAAATCCACGCAGCAGATAAGTTAAAAATGACAAAGTCTTGACTTGACATGCGACAAATTCTCGGTATCGCTCGCGCTGTAATTTATAAGCAGCCAAGGGTGCGCGCAGGGCAAGACCGCCCATCATCAAAGGTGTCAGTAGTGGAATATTGTCTTGAATGTACTTCGGGTAAAGTTGAAACAGCAACATCACAATCAATGGACATTCTGTCAATACCTTGAAAGAGTCCAAACCTTGAAGTACAGACTGTATTGTGGATGTGCGTGCTGAACCTGTTGATACGATCCCCTCCGGCATAAGTCCCGGTGAAGAGGCGAGCTTCGAACTAGGAATGCGCAACGTGGGATTCAAATAGGCATCACAGGCCATGACAGGAGTTTGTCGATGCAGCACTGATGTTCCGGGCAGTTGATTTGAAATTGAAATGACTTCGGAAGTTATACCTAAAGGGCTTGGATGAGGACATGAGTAGGCGATTTGGATACGTCGTGAAGTACTTTTCGGTTTTGAAAGGTGAGCTGGTTGCAGTGAAAAAGCGAATGCCTTATTTATCGATGTTGGTAGAAGCCGATAAATTCGTTGCACGAGGTCAAGGAAAGATTGGACTTCGCCTTCAAGAGCAGGGCGAAAGTTCTTGTGAAGATCAAAAATTATACGTAGGCACGTAAGTGCATTTTCTTCACTATCACGCGACAATGTTTCTGTAGCCACCCGCAATAATTCTGGTGCGTAAGGTCTCAGCACCTCATTGTTTGGCAGCCTATTCAAAATTTCGAGGATGACGTGGCGAAACCGCGTTCCTGTTTCATCGGCACGTGCCGACGTAGCAGAGGAGCTGTGCAAGAGGACGTTTCGGAAAGCAGGAAACAGGTAGCGCAAGAAGTTGGCGTATTCAGATGTGTGGACGATTTCCTATGAAGAAATAATATGTTTAAAAAGGCGATAACCATGTTACTCACAATTCGTTCACGGATGTCTGTGGCGCATCGAAGGGCATCCGCAATATTTGTTGCGATAAGTCGTCGCGCGGTTTGCTCGAAATTGAGCTTGTGATTAGAATGAGCGCGAGGGGGGGCTGCGTCGCCTCTGCCTCGGACTAAGTTCATCTTACTATGATCTCGACCCCACCTAGAGACGACCTCCTCCGCTCATCTCGCAAGATGCTGAGCGGAGCCGGGCTATGTCGTGGGCCGGCGAGGCGATCCGGGGACCGACACGGACTCAAGTGTACGGCCTCAACTGCACCGCCGCACCCCGCCGCGCCGAGAAACTCCCACGCTCCCACGCCACCGGACGACCGGGGGACCCGAGCCAGCGGGACACGCCTAGGCGGTGTTGGGGCGCGCCCAGGACGCCGCCCAGGGCGCTGCCTGGGGCGCCCGGCGCAGCCCCGGGACGCCGCTCGGGACGCCAGGGTGCCACCTGCCAGTGGGACCACCAACTCGCCGTGCACAAACCTGGCCCCAGTAAGGTTGGCTTTCTTGGCAGCAGAATGCACGGGGGCATGGTGGTATCGGCCTCATGAGGCTCCCAAAACGTCGGCTGTGAGCACAGGAGCACAGGCTCTCTCTAGCTCTAGAGGATATGTTTCCTGAGTAACCTGCGGAAAGCCGCTGATCTGCACAGTAATTGATGAGGCCCTATTTTGCATGCAATTTGAAAGTGTCCTGTCGTCCGCCACGCAATGGCAAGCCACCTTCTGTTCTCGACGCCTGTTGCTTGCTTTTCAACCGAGAATTCTCCTCTTTTAATTTCAAATTTTCAAGCAGCATTGCCCCAGATGTCATCGCACGACGCCCACCACGCATTGGAAGTGATAATGGCGAGTGGTTAAATTTGTCACAACAATCTAAGCTAAGGGAATCGGAATTCCTCCGGTCAGACTGCCGAGCTGCTTTGAAGTTGTCGTGCAGGAGGAGGGTGTACTCACACAACATATCACGATAAAGATCTTGATGTCTCCTTAGTTCTCCGAGCAAAAGCTGCCTTTCGACCTGAAAGCTTTGCGCTTGGTCTGTGCAGGTATTTCTAAGATGGTTGATGTCCTGGTGAACTGTCTCGAGGTCGTCTTTGCTACTGTGTCTTGTTGTCGCAATTGACTTGTGTCGCTAGGGTTGGGCATCCTCCCCAATAGTATATAAATTTTGGAAGTATCCACGCACCTGTATACTATCGAATATCTCTTCGATTTGCAGGCTTGTGTGCTGTTGCTGGCGCATAAGTTGCTCCCGAAGAGCCTTGCTTTCTTGATCAACTCGTGAGTAGCTGTCTGTCAGATCGGCCACTTTGCGTTCTGTCTGCGTCACCCGAGCGTGCTCGCCCCCAATAAGCTGGACCACCTGGTGCAGGCACATAAACCAAGCCCCCTTGATTTACCGGACGAGTGAATCACCTGCTCAGCAAGAGACTGCAGGCGCGTGTCAACCTCAGTGAAGTGATCGATTGCGTTGGCATTGTTCCTGCTGCTGAGCTTTTCCGCGATGTTACTTATAGCTTCGTCTAGGCTTCGCAGCTGATTGAGGAGTCCATCCAACTGCATCTGCTGCTCTTGGACTTTCAACATGGTTCGAGATCCTTGCTCTGTGCATGGCTACTTGATTCCCTTCAGTATAAGCGAGCAAGTACTTACCTGAGATTCTATGCAAATCAAATTCTCTGAGAGTTGACTGTTCGGTCTTCGAGGATTCGATATTCAATGTTTGATCATT
>NW_008705582.1:520218-528671 GCF_000186865.1 Aureococcus anophagefferens
CTAATTTTGAGCGTCGTGCAGGTTGATCAGTTTTGACGATACCGTGGATGTCCGTGGAGATATCTCGCACATCTGAGCTTGCAGCAACGGCGGGTTCTTTTACCACTTTCAGTCCAAGTATTGGGGTGCTAAGCTCCATCGCGATAGGGGGTTCAGTGGGTTCTCTGGAGTTATGAGACTCGCCATTTGTTTCGACTGTGCGCACCGGGCGCAGAACATTCTGCTTCGAAGTGCACATGGCATCGGGGGGGAATATTGTTTTTTCTGAATGCAAGCCAGATCGCACTGATTCCAGGCGCCTAATCCTATCTTCAACTATTGCTAAACGATCCTCCAAAGACCTGTGCTTGTCTTTCGTGTCAGCCATATGAGCCTCCATTTTTTGGGAAAGATTAGAGTGCGACGATACTTCTGCCAAGCTATCATCACTCGTTAAAGTCGGGCTGATCCTGTCAACTTTCGCAGGTGGGCTGAGCTTCGTACCTTGTGTGAAAGCTCTCGCACGGGAATCCAAATTTGACGGCACCTGTCTCTGAATTTGTCTCAATACGTTGGTGTCGCAAGAGCCGATGAATCTCATCGCGGCTGTAGGTGCTGCTCTTGACGCGTAGGATTGCAGCTTGCATTTTTCGCATAGCTACTTTGAGCTCACTCGCGTTGGCCTGGCATTCATTTTCATTAATATTCGTTCGAGTCTGCATATACCTTGAGCAGCAAAGCAGCTTGAAATCGTGCTTCAGTAATAAAATCTTGCATGATCTTTTCATGTTTCTTCGCCCTCTCTTGTTCTAGCGTGGCAACGTGAATCAAATTGTGCACTGTTGACCGCCTGGATGTCCCACGTAACGGTTATGATTCGCGTGGTCTTACATTCGACTGTCAAGTTCATCTTTGCTAATTGTATGTGCTACGCTGTCCATGAGAAATCGCGCTCTTATCCCTTACGCTATTTTCAGGTAACGGCTTAGTATCATCATATGATGATCAAGGGGAAATATTGTTTCCGTCCACTAAGTCTTGGCCTTTCGTATCTGTGGCTCCCCACGATAAGATCCCGGATTAAGTGGCTCGGGATCAAATCGAGAAAATCGATGGCCAAGAAGAGGGCTTGGGCAGTGGTGATGGGCACCTTTGGAGAGATCTATCTCGGCGCCATGACCACCGATTTGGAAAATTCTTGTTGCATCTGAAGGCCCTCAGCGCCGTCTTGGCCGCTGAACCACTCGATCGAAATCTTGGGGTGCAACGTAAGCCTGAGCCCGGCATTCTATCGTGGGGGGCCACATCTCCCACTAGCCGGAAGCTAAACAGTGTGCAAAACAACCATAGGGCTAGCCGCGGTCATAGAAATATTAACTATTGTTTTGCGGTCGCCCGGCGGGAGGTTCTCATAGAGGTCCTCCGACGTCCGTCCACCGCGCGCGCGGGGGTCACAACGGACGTCCAACGGACATCCAACGGACGTCCAACGGACGTGGGACAATTCGTTTACAATATTTGTTTTGCGCACTGAAGCTAAAGGAAGCAAGGTAAACTCCTCCCTCGAAGGGGGGCTGAGCTCAGTTCCATCAAGGGTGCCAGAATGAAGGCCGACGGACCGCGCTTACAAGGGAAGGGAAACTAGCAGGATACGGAAATTTATTTTAATAAAGCTTAAGCTTAATGTAGAAAAACCTAATCCTAGTTTCGTAATAAAGTCATTGTTGTCGAGCTAACGAGTCATCGTAAACGAGCTAAGCTTCAACTAGTGGGGCAGCTAGCATGGGCAGCGCCGGCGAGTCGCCCCCGCGCCAACGCGCATCGCACCGCAGCCGCACCACACATCGATCGAAGGGAATGCGCAGCCCCAGCGCCGCCACGCCACGCGTCGCCGCGCCGCGCGCCGCCGAGCGCCTGGCGCCGCCGCCCACGCGGCGCGCGATGCTCTGGCACGCGGGCGACGACACCGACGACGCGACAGTGCCTGGAGCATCGACGACGGAAAAAGACTGGCCTAATTTCCCCACGCGCGCGCGCGGCGCGCGCGCGCGCGCGCGCGCGCCGCCGCCGCCGCCGCCGCCGCCGCCGCCGCCGCCGCCGCCGCCGCCGCCGCCGCCGCCGCCGCCGCCGCCGCCGCCGCCGCCGCCGAGGAGGAGGAGGAGGAGGAGGCTAAGGCCCATTAGCTAGCCCTGCGCGCCTTACCACGTGCCGGCGGAGCCCAGCTCGTCCGCGAGGGCGAGGCCGTTCGCGAGCTCCTCCGCGCCCGGGTAGTCCGGGAAGCAGATGATGTACGCGACGCTGCCGGCCTTGGCCTTCGGGGCCTTCGCGTTCCGGACGTAGCCGGTCCAGTAGACGCCGTCGCCGTTGTCGTCGCAGACCATGGCGACCTTGCGGCCCGGGCGGTGGTGGTACATGAGCGCGTGCGATTCGATGTTCTTGAGGTACCACAAGGCGTCGCGCTTCTTCGCGCTGCCGCTGCCCTTGTCGGCCCAGCTCGTCTTGCGCCCAGTCGTTGAGCAGCAGGACCATGCTCTCGGCGAGGCAGAGCTCGAGCCCTCTGAGAAATGCAGAGCTCTCATTGGTCGGACGTATATCTCACTGCAAGCAATTCATTGCTACAGAGCATGGCCCCACGATCTATGAAGCTGGGTTTGGCATGTTATGCTTCATGGGGGAAGAAAACGAGAGCACTTCGCCGTAGGAACTCGGGGTCGGAGACCTCGAAACTCCAGTCCGTGTCGCGGGGGAACACGAAGAAGCCGAGATTTCTCTTGCCCGCCCCCCTCGCGTCACGCGTCGCGCCCCCACAGGCCTGCTCAGCTTCTGCAGCCCCTCGGACGGCATGGAGTGCTTTTTCGAGACCGCCGACCCCGAGTTTCTACCGCGAACTACCCTCACTTTCTCCCCCGAAGGCCCAGAACATACCGAACCCAGCATCAGCGATCGTTGACAGCCATGCTCGATAGCAGTAGCTCGCCTGCAGTGACTGCCAGTCGTTGATCTCATTATAGTGAAGTTATTCTCATCGAGTCAGCGGTTGAATTCATCCATCTTCCCTAAGCTTTACCACAATGAGCTCTAGTTTTATTACAATTAGCTTAAGCTTTTTTAAAATATTATGCCGCAGGATACGCAGTAGGAGCGCAGTGAGTAACTAGGATGCGGGTAGATACCTCTCTGTCTCTCTACGTTCAACACTGGCGAGCGCCTTCTCGCCATCGACTTTTCTCGGAACCATATCGCGACCGTCGTGACGCTAAGGTCTGGATCTTACTCGTCCCCGCCTCAGTCTTGGCTCTGACCACGGTCGACCCCCCCCAGAAGTACGAAACAATTGCTAACGATACCGGGTGGTCCCGGGGGCGGTCACGACGCGTCCGCCCCAGTCCGGGGACGTCCGCGAGGGACGGCGTCGGCCAGGGGCTCGGATGGGACGGCGTCGGTGGTGTGGCGCGCGCGCGCGAAACGACGCCCGCGGGCGAAACGCGCGCGAAAAGCGGACTCAGTGCGCCGCCGCGGTCGTGATCGCGCGCTCGGCGGCCGAGGTGATCGTGTACGTCGCGCGTGGCGCGACGGCGGTGGTGCCGCCGACGACGGGCTGGTCCTCGCGGCCGTCGCCCGAGTCGAGCTTTCGGAGAACGCTCCTGCCGTTCGCGCGGTAGATGCGGACGGTGAAGCGGCGCGTGTCCGCGCCCGTGCGGTCGAAGAGGCGCACCAGGACGACGGGGTCCCCGGGGCGGTACTCCTCGTTGTCGTGCGTCCGCGTCGCGCGGTCGTCCGCGACGACGTAGCCCTTCCCGCCGCTCCCGCGCTGCTCCATGACGCGCGCGAGCAAAAAGGCGTGCGTGCTGCCGCCGCCCTCGCGCTGCGGGCGCCAGTAGTCGCCCGTCTCCAGCGCCACGAAGTCGCCGACGTTCAGCGACTCCGCGAGCGTCCACCGACGGCCCCCAACTAAGGGCTGCCCCGCGGCGGCAACGACGACGGGCTGCCCGTAGAACCGGCCACGTTCGCGGCGCACCTTCGGCTGTGCGCGAAGAAGTAGAGAGTGCGCGCCATGGTCCAAAACCCATGATCAGCAGACCATGCAAACGACGCTATCGACACCGATGTCGATTTCGAGCGGCTGTATCTGGGCTGAAATGCAGGAGGCCGGCAGTGAACCACCCCACGACACCAAGCACCACTACCCTACCCACCCTGAGTCGCGACTTGCTCAAAATGAGTGGTCAAAACAGCTGCAACATGGGATCAACGAAGCCTGTGAACCACCCGTTCTGGCCGATCGGCAGCTGGAGGGCTGCTCGGCCATGACCTCCACACGGTCGAAATTTATGATCGAGCGTCAAAACCACCAGTTTGCTCAAGCTCGAGATCAAAACTGGTCGATAGAGCCAAAACAAGCATATTTCCGGTGGATTCGAGTGGTCTCCAGCGGCCCCAGGGGTACCACCCCCACCACCACCACCACTACCTCACCCCATTCTCAGAGCACTCATCTCAGATCAGCATGACAGTGGTTAAGGTTGTTTGTGCATACCTCTTGCTGAAATGCGATATTTCGCATTTCAGGCGAGGCGCTGATTGGCTACGCAATGGTTCCAGCGCTTCGCTCCGCTGGAGGCGGCCAGGACCGTCCCCCGCGGGCGCGCCCCCGCGCCACCCACGTCCCAGGGGGGCCTGGGACACGTCCGGCCAGGCGCCGGGGCCGAAGACGTCAACCCTGAATTAACCGGAGTTTGCAGGGGGAGTCGACCGCGACCCTAGCCTCTTGTAACGCGGAACATATCAATTGCCTCTTAAGCCTGATATAGGACGGCCGCGTTAATCAAACTTGCGAGCCATATGTGCGGGCTTAAGACAGCCAAGAAGGACATCACCGTTGAAATATTTGCGGTGGGCAATAACTATTTAACTTTTGTGGGGAATGGTGACAAGTAGGCTGGGGACGGGGTTAACTACCCACGCAAGGGTCAGACCGTTACCGTCCATTACAGCGGCTACGTGAGTTGGTCTATCGAGAGCTCGGATTACTAGATCATAATCGGCTCGAGCGTAGCTTCCGAGTGGTGAAATGTTCGATTCGTCGAGGGATCGCGGGAAACCCTTCAAGTTCAAATTGGGTGGTGAGCAGGTGATTCCAGGCCTTGATGCAGGTGTCTCTCAACTGAGCATTGGTGAACGCGCAAAAATTGTCATACCGCCAGACATGGCCTACGGCGCGCCCCTCGTTTTCCTACCCTACTTCGGACTCTGATTGACGTGCAGAGTAGGTGAACGTGGGTTTCCTGGACTAATCCCGAGAAATTCGGCACTCGTATTTGACTTGGAGCTCATTACATTTAACTGAAATAGAACACTCGGCGAACGGTTGGACTTGCAACTAACAGGCCTCGAACTGAATTTCAGGATGATATAGTCCGCTGTTGGCTCTGATTTGCTGTCGTCGGAATGACACAGAAGTTTTGACAGACAACGCGAAACCTCTCACTCGGCTGCCCCTTATGTGGGTGATCCGCATCAGCTCGTTGATTCAACAGTAGGGCAAATCTCGAGTTTTTATAAGCTCGCGATGGGTGCCCAGGGAGCGACTCCCGGCCAGACGATACTTCCACTAAGGCTGATTGCACGGAAGCTGGCTGTTAGTTGACTTCACTCTCAAAGTTTGCACTACCGCGGAATGTAGAGAACCTCCCTGGGGGGAGATACCCCTCTAGGGTAATGACGGACGTTGAAGTCCACATCAGGGGGCAGTGCAGCCCAGCAATTCCGGAGTCCCCTTGGCACTGCATAAACCGTGTGAAACTAAAGTACAGGGGGAGGAATGGTCCATAGACCCTGCGCAGCGCCAGGTCTTGGAATCGACGCAGCTGCTTGCCCCCGGGCCCGGGACAGGCAGATCGGACGACGCAGTATAATATTATCGAAGTCGCCGCTTTTTGTTGAAGCGCCGTGTAATTCGCCGCCAATAGAATGCTTGAGTTCTTTCCTATTTCCAATAATTTCCAGGACCGCGCCGTCCGGGCTCGATAGGGGTCCCATATTTATCTTCTTTTTCCCGGGCATTCGCCGGTATGCGCTGTTAGTGCTGGCTAATTTCCCCCGATGTGGTCTGGGCTAGTAGGCCCCGCAGCCCCGCGGCCGCCGCCGGCGGCAGAGACTCGGAACTTCGGAACTTCGCCCCCCCCCCCTCTCATGTGCCCCTGCGCCGGACGGGACCCCAGGGAAGCCGAAACGCCCCCGACGATTTTGGGTCGGCGGCTGGGGGCTTTATTCAGGCGCCGGGGGGGCGGGCGGCCCCCAAACTAGAACGCGTCGAATTTACCGCGGGCTCCGTCCGCCCGGCCCGGCCTCGGCTCTGGGCCTCGGCGCCGGCAAGTGCGCCGGCGGGTCTCCCACGGACCCAGGCGGACCCGGAGACACAAAGGCGCGCGCGGCGGGGGGCTTGACGGGCCGCGCGTTCGCGTAGTGGAGCCCGCGTAGGGCCTGGTCTGGGAGTCACCCCTTAGTCTGATATTAGGCTAGGTGCGTATCGCTGGTGCGTGTCTTCAAACCCCGGGAAACCCAGCACCATTGATGATGGTGGCTCTGCTTGGCGAATGCCGCGGTCCCGCACTTTGTGGCCTGGTGCTAGCCTGAACCTGCGAGGCCTCGATGCTCACGCAACAAGAGCCGATGCGGTGGCACTCTCATACTTCCAGGAGGCGTTAAGCTTCCGCGTAGAACCTACGTGCGGCGAAAATCAAAATTCGAAGACTGAAGGGAGGCGCCGGTGTCATGCGATAGTAGCGCGCGAGGCGGTGGATCCGGGATTCGATGAGAATGAGGCGGAACTTAGAATCCTTGTCCGAGCGATTGCGCTCCATGTGCTTCCGGACAGACACCGCCTTCTTGATAAGCATGTAGAGGTCCTCAGGGATTTCCGGCGCCAGGCCATTCTTCTTCAACAAACGCAGAATTTTGGAACCAGTGACAGACTTAACCGCGGGGATCCCGCTCGAATCGCGGAGGATAACGCCAATCTGGGATGGTGTTAAACCTTTCTTCGCGAGCTTACACACATGCTCTTCCACGTCGCCTGACGATGTCTTCAACCACTGTGGTGGCGTACGTTTATAAGGCTTCGCCGATCGCGAGATGCCCTTCCCCTTACTGTGTAGGCGACCCATGTGGACGGCGATAAAAATTGAGTCGCCAATAAAGCTGTTGTTATTAAGCCGGGGTAAGGCTGCCAGGTATATGAGGCGGGGGCGTGTTGAATGCGCACTTTGTGGGCGGACCTGTATCTTGAGAAAATCGATGGCAAAGAGGGCTCTGGCAATGGTGAGGGGCTACTTTGGCATGCTCGTTCTCGGCGCCATGGCCACCGATTCCTTTGGTTCTTGTTGCATCTAAAAAGGGCCCAATGTCGTCTTGCGCGCAGAGCCAGTAACAAAAAAAGTTCAAGAACCTAAAAAAGTGCGGATTCCAGATTCGGAACTTGCCGCTGGTCACCGGCGGGCCGCCGGGTGGGCACATGTCCTGGAACTGGGCGCGTGCGAATAGGTTGCTCAATCTCGGGCACAGGTGCGTGCCGTACTCGCAGGTGCCGCAGTAGCGGCAGGGCTTGCTGCTGCCGGGCTGCTTGCCGCCGGCCTCGGCCGCGGGGTGTGCGAAGGTCGCGGGCTGGCCCGCGTTGGTGTGGCCGGGCGGATAGACGGGCGTGTCGCTCGACTTGTTGGCGTCGCCGCTGCCCACGAGCGAGCACGATCGGGAGGATCGGCCCAGTGCCCCATACCACACCTAAGGCTCACCTAAGCCAGCGGACATGTAACCCAGCGCAGTTCCTCCGAAGAGGCCGTCGCCGACGCCACATCGCCACCCACGTCACCAAGAAAGCGCATCTTCTCGCCGTCATCCCACTGGCCCAGCACTGGCCGTCGCCCGCCAGACCGTCGTCGCCGTCGTCTCCGCTACTGCCGCCGTCGTTGACGCCGCCAGGGTGCCAGGGTGCGAAGCAATGTCGCCTCACACCTTGAAATTCCACCACACGCGGTCTGAGCCACGTGTAGCCTACGTGTAGGCGTGCATCACGGTGTCGTTTTAGGGGCCCCCGCGCGACGGTGCGTGCCGCGGTCCCGGGCCACGTGCCGCGGTCCCGTGCCCGGGCCGTGCCCGGGGCCCCGTGCCGGGCCCGTGCCGGGCCTCCCCGGCCCGTGCCCGGCCCGTGCCCGGGGCCCGTGCCGAGTGCCGGGCCCGTGCCGGGCCGCGTGGCCCGTGCCCGGTGCCCGGCCCGTGCCCGGGGGCCCGTGCCGAGTGCCGTGCCGCGTGCCGGGCCCGTGCCGGGCCGCGTGCCCGGAGCGCATTTACCGTGCCGGAACCCCCGTGCCCGCCGTCCCCGGCCCCCGTCCCGGGGCCGGACCGGGGTCCGACGCAACGATAAAAGTAACCCGTTTTAAAGTCGCTGGCGCCGATTGTAAGTCGTAGGGTAAGTCGTC
>NW_008705582.1:529029-546883 GCF_000186865.1 Aureococcus anophagefferens
TCCGGACCGCCGCGTCCGCCGGACGCCGGGCGCCAGGTTCCGAACCGGCCCTTTGCAGGGGCCCGTTCGCTTGCAAGTCCTAGGCCTGGCTAAAATTTTTAATCGCTAGTTAACTAGCAGCACGCTCGCCCATTAGCGACACATCATGAAGTTCTCCCAGGCCGTCTCTAGCAGCCGACGCAAGTCGCGCAAGTCCCACTTCACGGCAGACTCGTCTTCGCGGTAAGACCTGAAATGTTTCCGACTCCCATCCCGAACTTCATAATCACCAGGCGCAAGATCATGTCAGCCTCTTTATCAAAGGAGCTGCAAGCGAAGTACAACGTCAGATCTATCCCCGTTCGTAAGGATGATGAGGTCATGGTCGTTCGCGGTATATACAAGAATCGCGAGGGCAAAGTTACGGCCTGTTACCGTCGGAAGTTCGTAATCCATGTTGAACGAATCACGCGGGACAAGGCAAATGGTGCCCAGGTGAATGTTGGCATTCAGCCTTCTAATTGCATCATCACGAAACTTAAGCTGGACAAAGATCGTAAGACGATTCTTGGACGCAAAGACCGATCGAAGGGCGGAGCTGTCGAGGGTGCGAATCTCGCCGGTGTTGACTAGTGTTCTTCAGAGCGCATGTTCAAGGCCGAACGCACGATGAACAAGTATACAACAAAATTCGATGCGCCGCAAAACAAATTGCACCGCCTTCGTCATTCAGGTTTCCCTTTAGTTATAGAGACCTGCGGCTTCCGTGGGGCAATTCCTGCGAGCGGAAGCCGGGTGGTCGGGAGCGCACGATGTGCTGGACATCAAAAACTCCTCCCAAGGCGCGCGCGGACATCAAAAAACACCGGGCCTGTGTTCACCGCCCCCTTGCCTTGGCGTGCTTAAGTTCCTGCGATCGCCTTCTATGCGCACTTTGAAGGGGGGCAGGGCTCAGCGGCGGGGCTCCAGTAGTCGGGTAGGCACTTAGGAATATGACAGTGTGGGAAACAAAACCAAGTGCTCCAACGACTACCTGGTGTTTAATCTCCAACTTAAAACGCCAACAAATTAAGCATTACACAGCAACTTGAAGATATGCTACACGCTTGGCGACCCGAACCAGCGACCCACACTCTCAAATTGCTTTTTAAATAATACGATTGGTACCTTCGGCGCGGGCATTAATTTCGAACAATGGCGGGTCAAGTTACGACCCCGCTTCACATCCGCCGCCGCGGCTCCCCTCGACATAGATAGGGGGGCAAGGCAAGTTGTGCAACTTGCACACGCAGGGGCCTTCGTCATGTATCTCGCTAGGTCAGGTCTGTATATCCACGTGGGCTGACTGTGGAGTCAGGTCTCAATTCGCGGCGAGGCGAAGTAGACCCCACATTCCTACGCATGCCCTGTGATAAAGGTAGTTTGCTTCACCCGGCAGGCCGCGATGCCTGGAGTGTAGGAAGAAAGCAGATCGGACAACTGGCGGTGGCCCAGCGACATTCGCATTTCTCAGCCCGGCGGGGATCAGCGACATTCAAGTTTTTGAGGCCGAAAGTCCGTGGCCGGTCTTTCATATGGACTGGGCGCGACACTCCAGCCAATCGATCCCCCAATCTCTCGTCAGGCCATTCCGAATGAACATGTTGGACTTGGAGTCCCGGAGACGGCGACAGCACTACCGACTGTATTCCGGAGTTTGAAGCCAGAAGAGGCTGGGAAAGGAGCCTTGTTGTTGGAACGATGCTTAACACTCTGCGTCAGAGTGCCATCTGTGATGAAAAAGTCCTGCAACATAGACGCTCGAGCGAGCAAGCTGCGGCGTATCGAACTTCCTTGGCGGCTTTCGGCACCCAGTTCACAAGTGCAGTTGCGATCGAGCTTCGACATATGACGTCCCCACTTGCACACAAATTGGCTCTTGCACCACCTCTGTAAAACTTGGGTCGCCTTTGTCCGCCGCAAAAGCTCATCTTGCCCAGGCGAGCCCGTGCCTACTTTGAAAGCATCCAGCATTATGGCAGCTTGTGACACACGTTCCCGGTACGCCTGAGCAAGACGAGCCAGTGTGTCCTTCTCACAAAAATCTGGTCGGTCAGTAATAGGCTGAAGGGTCAGGCTGGATGAGCGGATTGGCGTGCTTGTCGCTTCCAATGATGGTGGCAGTGCAAAGCGGGGTGGAGGGTGCAAATGTGCCACCACATCATTCACGCCTTGCGAGTGCGCGCGGTATTTTTTCTTGAGGTGTGCTTCAAGCGACCCCCGTTCATTCAGTGTGCGTTCTAGAACTACTTGCTCCCTGACTTGTGCATCAAGGCGTTGATCAACGCGCATGCGCATCAGAGATGGGACTTGCCGAAGAGCACGTTCTTTTGATTTCGCCAGTTGAATAGTTGCATGCATTGCGCTCTCCATTCGCCTTTTCTCGTCGAGCGAGCTTTTTGGAAGCTTCACGATGTGTAGAATGAAACCGAACTCCTTCTCAAGCATATCAGCTTGTGTGATCCCAATCGGCTGCGGGCTCTCTAGTACCTCTGTCTCCGACTCAGGCTTCTCTCTCTCCAAGGATCTTGGACCGCGGGTGCCCGCAGAGAGGTCGGAATGGTTTATAGACCCAATCGTGTTTTCGAAGGCGCTCTTAGCTCCCGAGATATCAGTATGCGGCACACGCAGCTCGCAGCACTCTTTCTTTCTTGAGGACACGTAAAGTTCCTCTTGATGGAGTACGATTTCGTCTTCATGCATGACATAGGACCCGACTGTGGTGTGAGGATCTTTGCGATGAAGAATGGCCCATCGACCTCTTGCGCGAGCGCCAGCTGAACTTGCACTACCGCATGGCACAGCAACAAGACGGCCAACAGTCTCGCGAACACGACCACCTGCTGGCCGGGAAACTGAGCCATGGGCGAGCGTCTCAGCTGCACGTCGTGCTGTGCGCCGCTCTTTTGCAAAAGCAGAAGAGAATGCCCCCCAATCTGGGCCTGTGGGCTGCTCGCCGCTGACGGTACACACGCCACGACTTGCCTCGGCCATATCATGCACCAGGGTACTCCATCCAGCGCCAACATCGCGGGATAAAGCAGAAGTACCTAGTACCTCGTAGCGTGAGCATTGGAGCCATATGCGATCGCCATACTTCACTGCTCCAACATCTCCCAGGTCCATCATGTTCCACAGTGTGAAAAGGCATGGCGGCGTAGGCCACATAATGCGTGCCTCAACACATCCACCATGACCGAGACCCAGATAGCCACCGTGGTTCGCCTGTAAGGCGATCGCAGACCCGTAATACACCACAGCGCCCTTCGTGTGGTTTGGTGACGGTGTTTGTGGACAATTTGGAGGGATGGTTGCTGCCACGAGACGCTTTGATGTTCCAAGTGTAGTCTCGTCTCTGGGCTCGAAGACCTTGTGATGGGTAGTCTCCAGACTCGGCACAGCCCGCTCTCCCGAGCGAAATGCGTCTGCTACCCCAAGGGCAAGGGCAGAGGCTGATGCCTTCAGTTCTGAAAGCGCCTCTTTGCGCAGTTGACGTTCCCGTACTTCCTTGTCTAAACGTTCTTCCATAAACTTATGTCGCCCCTGCCGCATTCTCTTTGCTATCTTGCGGATTGCCGGCGAAAATAGCGCCTGCATTGTCCTATTTCGGCCCCCATCGCCCTCGTCGCAACCCTCCCGCCCGAAAATGGGCCCACCGTTGATGGCCTCTAACTCTGCGCGGCTCTCTTGGGCAGTGTCTAGCAGTGGCTGTCCCCAACGTAGCTTCTGCAAGTGCTTCTCCGACGACTTGACGAGATGTTTGATGTCAAGCTCTGTCATCGCAAAGTTTGTGGTTCACAAATTATAATTCCTGGAGCTTGGATGGCCCTAGAGGGGGGGAGGGAAGGGGGGGGGGGCTGCCCGTGCGAGCAGCATCAATTCACCTTCCGGTGATATATCTTCCTTCAAGGGGGCGTTATCCATTGGCAAAAAAATCATGCCCCTCTCATGTGTGGAGAGCCAACGTACAGCAGCGGTTCTCGAGGAAACAATCGAAAAGCTGACGTTTCTCGAAGCTATTACGCCCGATGTTCTTCAACATCGAGACGAGCTGTCAAAATTCGTCGGTGATGAAATATCACGGATTATAAGAGAACAGCGGCAACTAGAACAACGATACGAACTGCTGATTTCTCAGCGCGGTACCCTTAAAGGACTCGCCAATAAGGGTAAATATAAAGAAGTACAGAGTGAAATTCAGGGGGTTTCTCGAGCGCTCCGAGATTCCACCAAGAACTTGTGTAGAAATCTAAAGGACAACCCGAACATTTCAGGAAACTTATTGAAAATTCAGCGAGAGCGACAAGAGCTCATCAATATCTTGCAAACGACCGTGCGCGAGGTACGCTTCCTTTTTAGAAGAGTTAACTCTCTATCCTCCTAATTAGCTCGCTGATAACGGTTCGTTTACCACGTTAGTACAAAATGTGACCGAAGACAAAGCCGACCAGGATCGTTTACAAAGCATCGTTCTGCGCGAACGTGACGTCTCTGACACTGTCCGACAGTTGGACAAGGATCTCACACAGGAAAGGCTGGAGCATCAACGGCAGGTCGCCGAGCAAAAGTCCTCCATCATGCAGCTCAAGCAACAGCTTCAATCAATCAAGTCAAAGACAACAGTCGATGCAAAATACTTCAGAAAGGAGGCACACGCTCGTACATGTTCGATTGCGCGAACTCATCGACAATCCGAGCGATCTCAGGAGATCAGGGTACAGGAGCTGGAGCAACGGCGCGAAATCGAGAGATCAGTTCATCATGCCACGGTCGAGTTCTTAAAAACAAAGCAAAGGCACCTCGCCAGTGATCTAGCTCACTGGGAGCGCAAATACCACGAGGACTATAGCAAATTGGAATCGGAATTTGAAAAGCTGGCACAAGAAAGGGTTGCAAATTTAGAAAGGCTGACATTCTTGAAGAAACGTCGTGACACTGAGCTTGAAAATGAACGCAGCGTCCGTGAGCGAGCCGAGCGGCAAGATGAATTGGATCGATCTCGCCTGGCGGAATCACACAAAAAACATGGCGCAGCGCTGATAATTCAAACAACCGTGCGGGCATTCCTACAAAGGAAGGCGGAGGATGATGCACGACGTGCAGCAGACAAGAAGAAGAAAAAGGGAGGCAAAAAGAAAAAGTAGACGACGACGCGTATCTCTTGGCATTTTGGATATTTCAGCTGCGTAATCCCCGCATAATGGAATCCCGTGCGTGCCCAGACCCACCCCAGCACAAAACCACCCCATCCCCACCCTCCACAACATATAGTACCATATCCCGCCGGCGGGAAATATTAAACGCCGCTTCAACTTGGGCTTCAACCTCAAACCTTGCCCTTGGACCGCTGCGTCTATGCGCGCGCTCACGGCGCCGGAGCCATAGCTGTGGGATGGGTTGGATTAAGGTCCACGCGAAAACTCTTCGGATTTGAGCTTTTCTCAGGAAGTTGAGTCGAAAATATTTTAAGAATTTCCGCGCGTATGACGCGCGCGCGCGCGGCGGTAGAGGTGTCAGGAGGGGTGCGCCGGCGAAATCGCCCTAACCTCAATCCAACTAAAACCTTAATCCAACTTTCACGCTGCCTGTACATATGAGGCGGGGACGAGTAAGATCCAGACCTTAGCGACGCGATATGATATCGAGAAAATGGATGGCAAAGAGGCGTCCGCCAGTGGTGAACGACACCTTTGGAGAGCTCTATCTCGGCGCCATCACCACCGATTTGCCTGATTCTTGTTGCATCTGAAAGGCGGCAACGCTGTCTTGGCAGCGCAACCATCCACTGCCAAAGTTCAAGAACCAAGTAAGTCTGTATCCGCCTCATATTTCGTAGACAGGCTACGTCTGTTTGAAATCAACGTAAATTTCGCCCGGCTGCATAATGAAGGGGCGACACTCTTCCTTCTTAACTCCAAAGCGTCGAATCTTGCGTTTCATTGAAGGATGATCATTGAGTCGATGACCAACCCGAGCGCGGAAACAAATCACAAGCCATATGGGGCGCCTAGACGAGCACGTGGAAAAACAGCTATTGCGTCGTCTTGAGCTATGTTATCGACTAGGAAAGGGTGCCTACGGCATGGTATGGAAAGTCATCGAGAAGCGGACACGGCGGGTGGTTGTATTGAAGAAGTGTTTCGACGTGCTCGGTCGGCCAGAGGACGCACAGCGCATGTATCGAGAGATCATGTTCCTACAGGTTTTGAACGGCCACGACAATATCATAAAGATGCAACACGTGATTCGGTCGGAGTCTGGGCAAGACATGTACATCACATTTGATTTCATGCAAGCCGATCTACACTCAGTTATTCGAGCGAACGTTTTGCAGCCCTTACATGTGAAGTATATTGTCTATCAGGTCCTTAAAGCTCTTAAATTTGTGCACAGCGCAGGCATCGTGCACCGAGATGTCAAACCCTCGAATCTTTTGTTGAATGCAGACTGCCATATGAAAATCTGCGACTTCGGCCTTGCACGGTCGCTAGAGATCGGATCAAACATGATTGAAAATGCGAGGCTCACCGAATATGTCAGCACTCGATGGTATCGTGCAATTGAAGTGTTGCTCGGATCGACACACTACACATTTGCTGTGGACATATGGGCGGTCGGTTGCATTTATGCTGAGATGCTCCTGCGTCGCCCACTATTTCCCGGAACGTCGGCTGTCGACCAAATTGTGAAAGTCTTGGAACTGATCGGTCGGCCTGGCGTCCCTGACATTGACTCCGTGAACAGTGCCTACGCGTCGACTCTGCTTGAGATGCTCCCTATTTTAAGACCGGTTTCATTTGTTGAGACGTTTCCAGATGTGAGCGCAGAGGCCTTAAACTTTATGTCGCAGTGCCTGTGCTATAACCCACATCGAGGCAGTCGTTGTAGTGTTGAAGAAGCCCTGAGGCATCCTTTTATCGCGGAGTTTCATGATCCTGATGATGAACCTGCCTTCGGCCAGAGGATGTGTCTTGCTCTTGATGATTACCAGCTCTTTACAGCACAAGAGTATCGTCAAGCCATCTACGAGGCGATTGTTAAGCGCAAGGTTTCTGCTCGTAAGCTCGAACGAGGGCTCATGGTGAATCCGGCAAAGGTTGTGCTCATGGAGCATGAAGAAACCCTGCCAGAGCCCTTCTGACCTGAGCGAAGATTTTTGGTTCATGGCTCACGCAGAGTTTCGTTCGTTGCGTCCATGCTAGAGCACTGTTACATAAGCCATCATTCATACAAGCACCTCCGTGTGGCGAAGAGTGGCAAGTACGGCCGCTGGATCTCGCTCGGGCCCCTCACCTCGCTTGGCGGGCTGCGTAGACGGACTCCTGGCGCCGAACTCGGCCGCATCGGAGCCGCTTCGCCATACGCTAGACTTTGTAGGGGCGGCGTCCCAGAAAGAACCGGGTACGGGAATACTGCCGAATTCGGCCGCCCACTGGCAAAGTCACTGGCATGCTAGCCCGGCCCAGTGTGCGTCACCAAACCCTTTAAAAGCTCTTGAGACTTTTGCGGTTCCCCCATGTAGAGAACGAAATATATATTATCCAAGAATCCAATCCGCTGATCCCATTGGTCGGACGAGATTTCAGACGTCTGAGTTTCACGTAGTTTCGAGCATGGTCCAAGGATCTCTGACGCTGCGTTGGGCATATTATGGTTCACAGGGGAAGAAAACGAGAGTAGTTCGCAGTAGGAACTCGGGGTCAGAGATCCTGAAACTGCAGTCCGTCTCGTGGGGGAACACGCAGAAGCTGAGATCTCTGTTCCCCGCCCTCCAGCGCCGCGCGACGCGCCCACCGTGGCGTGTTCGACTTCTGCTGCCTCTCGCTCGACATGGAGTGACTTTTCGAGACCGCCGACCCCGACTTCGTACGGCGAAGTGCTCTCAGTTTCTTCCACAGTGGCCCGGAACATGCCAAACGCAGCGTCAGATATCGCTCGACCATCGTTCAACCCCCTCAATTATCATTTGTCCGAATCCCGAATAATGAACCGTTCGTTCTGTGTATGCCGTCGGGGTACTCCCGAGATACCACTCCAGTACGTGCCTGGGCCGCCATGGCGCCCGGGTCGCCCTAGGCGCGCCGGTTTGTGTGCTGCGGTGCCCTACACGTGTCCGTCGGGCCCGGGGGAGCTACTATAGTAGGCCCGGGCTACTAGTAGTAGGGGGTTGCCCTCGTCGCAAATGGCCCGTAGTACGGCGCGGCTCCTGGCAGCCTGGGCCGATACCGCGAGTTTCGAGGCCCGTCACTTGGGGCACATGCAGTCCCGCGAGCAGCAGCTGGTGCGTTTTTGGATACACCTGGTGCACCTGCGACTCCCAGGTGCAGCCTGGCCGACGTGGGCGCTCATGCAGCGACCGCACGCATGCGTCAGCACGTCCCTCTTCTTCGCCGTCGCCGTCGTCGTCGTCGCAGGTCGCATGATTGGAATTTGTTCGCTGAATAAACCTATGCATGGTCCGTGACATATCCTAGGAATCAAGGACGAAAACAAAATCTGAAAACGAATACTCTGGGGTGATACTTCCCTTCAAGTAAGCGTTTTGTTGCACATTTAAATGCGACTTCCGACCCGAACCGGCGACCCCACACCCTTGAAATCCTTCGATCGATACGATTGGCGCGCTATCCCGATGGGCCGGCTTGGCGGGAGCATAATTCAACAATTTTGCCACGATTTCCGTCCGGTGGTCGACCTGCGCACGCGCGGTCGACGGAGGACCTCTATGGCATACTACAGCCGGCGGCCAGAAAGAATAAATAAATACTTCTATGGGGCGCTCTAGCCCTATGGTTGTTTTCGTCCTTGCTAGTAGGAATCCTAACATGACGGGCAGCCCAGCGGATATAAATCTAGATATATCATCCCTTGCAAGCATGTCGCCTCGGCGTCGACTAGAAACCCCCTCCTCTAGC
This sequence comes from Aureococcus anophagefferens, assembly GCF_000186865.1. Classification (NCBI taxonomy): domain Eukaryota; class Pelagophyceae; order Pelagomonadales; family Pelagomonadaceae; genus Aureococcus; species Aureococcus anophagefferens. Next base: position 537,963 of record NW_008705582.1, read on the forward strand.
AGCCCCCCCCGGGAGCATCAGCGACCTCTATCTGAACCAACAAGCCCTTGGTGAATACGTTATTTGAGGGCGGAAACTTTCTGGCAGCGTGGGGATGCATCATGACGCGCGCTTTTTGAGGGACGGGCTTGGAACCATGAGATATGCGTCCGGCGAAGTTTACAAAGGTGACTGGCACGTTGGACAGCGGAGCGGGAGAGGCGAGATGATATACGGCACGGACAAGACTAATCGATACATAGGCTCTTGGATGAACTCGAAGAAACACGGACCTGGGACTTTCTACTTTGGAAACGGCGATATTTTTGTTGGTGAGTGGTCTCGCGGGAACATGCATGGTAGAGGGCAGTATATATTTGCCTGTGGAGACAGCTTCATCGGGTTCTACTCAAATGGCAAGAAAGACCATGGTGACTACTACTTCACGCAGAATGATACAGACTACAGGGGCAATTGGCGCGATGAACTTTTCGATGGGAGGGGATCGACCCGGTACTCAAATAATGAAACGTATTTGGGTAACTGGATGCAGGGCAAGCGCCACGGGCGAGATTCCTGCTACGTGTGGCCTAGTGGTTCTCGATTCAATGGTACGTTTGAGCACGGTCAATTGCGAAAGGGGCTCTATCGCTCAGCTAACAACATGGGCGAGTATGAAGGCTCTTTTGTGCATGGCCGCCGGTGTGGCATAGGTCTTGCCCGCTTTGATGATGGCTCAGTTTATAGAGGTCAATTCCAACATGACCGGATGCATGGTTCTGGAAGCTACAAGTTCCCTTGTGGGTCGCTATATATCGGGAACTATGTGAAAAATAAACGCGACAATCCGCGCCGGTTGAGGGAATATCCTATTCAAAGGTGTCGTTTTTCAGGTCACGGGTGGGGCTTGCTCAAAGATCAAACGGGCGAGGTGATCTACCAAGGCATTTTTGTTGATGGTCAACCTCGAGACGAATGCGTCGGAAACACCTCATAACATTTGTAAATTTCACCGAAATTACCGACCATCCAGGTCCAACAGCATTGCAAGTCATAACCAACATACCGCACTGAAGACGAAAGCACGTGTCACATCGATGAAGCACCTGGTGTGAAGCAAACCTGGGGAAATTCTGCTGAGGGGGGGGGGGGGGCAGTACCACCTGCCCACTGGCAAGTTCCGCAAGTCACCGCAAGCCTTGCAACTTGAAGGTGCACCGTGACCACCGTGGCACCGCAGTATATATCCTGCATACCTACCCCAACTAAGACCCAAGTTGCTGCCCAAATGCCACTCGCGGTGACGCCACCCGGGAGCTAGTATAACCCACGCATGGCTGGCCTCACCGGTATGGTGCCACCATCAGTCACAATGTAGGCACGCGCAACGACAGCCGCGAGCGGGTAGTACCTTAGGCGGGCCCGGGGAGATAGAGAGACTTGTACCTTCCTAGTGGCCCGCTGGTACAGAGCCACTCAGGCTCTCCCTAATACTTTCTAACCCTGCTATAGTTGCGTCCCGCACTGTAATAGACGGAGAGTCTTCCTGGACCTAGTGAGGCACTGGCAGATCCTCTGCCCGTTCGTCCGACGGAGTCCAGTAGCCCCGGCCCCCGTATACTCAGTAGTACGGCAGCTGAGGTACCGTGAGGACAACCGTTGTGACAGAGACGCCGGTGTACCGCCACTGCGTAGCCTCGATAGTCCACCCTCGGACGGTAGGGCAGCCTTGAGGGGAAATGGCAGTGCTCCTGACCTAGACGGTAAAACATGAGGAGAACGAATCTATGCATGATCCGACTGCAGGGATGTCACAATGGCTTACTAGTACATCTCAGGAGGCTCGTTTGACAGCATTCGCTCTGTGTGGTATCAACCAACTGCCCTCGCACTGTCGCGGGAGTCCAGCATTGTAGGCTGTAAGGGAAGTCCCAGGCGCGGCCCTGTACTAGCCAGCCGCAAATAATACGGCATTCTCGCCACCCCTCTCTCGCTAGATGGCTCTATTTCACATATATCCAAGCACTTGCATATCGCAGGATTTCTCTCCAGTATCAATCAGCGTAAAAGCAGCGCGGATGGGCAAGGTTGGTTGAAACCATCGAGGCGTCACATCAATATCACTCTTAGCTTGGTGAGCTTTTCACTTGGGGGAAATCTACTGCTGGACAAGTTGAACAAGTTTTTGAGCTCAAGAATGCCAAAGTAGATAAATTGTGCGGGAATTATCATCAAGCCTGTGTCATAACCGAGGTATGAGCGGAAGATGGTGTTCTGCCTGAAACTGTTCTATAGGGTCGCATCGTGCCTCTACTTTCTCACGATGCGGGGGCCTCGCGCAGATTTAACTTGAGCAATGTCATCGGCGCTTCATTTGGGGAGATGCACGCGCTGGCACTAGATGCTGGTGGCTCGGTGTGGGCGGTAGGCGATGGTAATCAACTATGCATTGTAGTTTTGATACCAATGTAGTAGCCGAGCTGAGACAAATATAGGTCAGAATGGTCAGCTCGGACTTGGGGCAACTAGGCGTGTCGAAGATGCACGGGACGAATGGGTTGAAGTTCAAGCGCTTCGTGAGCGACGTGTCATTTCACTAGGTTGTGGATCTCGTCACTCCGCGGCCGTCACGTCTATCGGTGATGTTTATACATGGGGACGGGGCTTTGAAGGGCAAACCGGGCAAGCCCCAATAAATCACCACCCCACCGCACCCGATAGCGCACAAATCTGAGTGACACTTCATTTGTCGATAAAGATTTACCTCGTAGGCAGATAGTGTCGGGGTCCAGCTGCTTCCAAAGCTCGTAGTTTCCCTGGCATCACAGCAAAGGGCGAGCGACCCAGCAAGACTTGTTGCATGTGGGCCAAATTTCACTATCGTGGTCACCGCATCAGGAATACCATGGGCTTGGGGCGAGGGCCGTTGCGGCGAGCTTGGTATTGGTCTTCGCGTAGCTGCGCAGCGTTCGCCTCGTCGTGTCTCTTGGCCTGATGAAGCAGCTTGCTGCACTTCTGTGGCTTGTGGCTGGGCTCACGTTTTAGCTACCGATGGGAACGGAGCCATCTTTGGGTCGCTTCCAGCGCGTGAGGATTGGTCCAGTATTTGCGCTAGAAATTTTGCTTAGGTGGGGATTTAATCGCTTTGGCCAGCTTGGTCTTGGCTCCAATAATCCTACCATGGCTTTCGCCAAAAACAAGAACAAGAATTCAACCTTTACGGGACATAATAATGCTGAGGAAGACCACACGAGGGGGAAGCAAATAAAACTTTGCTTGGAACCTCGTCGGATTGCACTGTTTCCGGGCTCTGTGGGCTCAGTTGATGCGGCAGCAAATTCATCTGCCGCACTCAGAGCAGAAGATGGAAGGCTGTTTACTTGGGGGTCTAACGAAGCAGGGCGGCTTGGACAACACTTCAACAGCCACGGTATTCCCTTGCAGCATGTGCATTCTCCGTGTGGAGTCCCAGGGCTGTCTGGAAAGATAATTTCTTCCATGACACTAACCGAAAATGGTGGCTTCGCATTTGTCCCATCTTCAGTAAGCGCAACTGAACCGCCTTTGGTGCCTATCGCTGGGGGCACCCAGATAATACTGCGCGGTGGCGGGTTTTGGGACTCTCCAGACTGCGTAGTAAAATTCATCCCACTAATGGAGGAAAATGATATGGAGACAAAAACCTTACCACGGTCAGCCGTAGGGAAGTATTTACCTCCCGAGGCCAGTGGACCCCGCGGCCTCACTAAGCCAGGTGTAGTGTGCAAGCTGCCACGATTCGCACTGCCAGGCGATGTATTTGCTGAAGTAGCCATGAATGGCAAAGATTTCACATCTGATCGGGTTCGAGTAAGCCTCTACGAAGACCCAGTGATCACCATAATTAAGCCAAATTGCTGCAGTTCTACGGTCGCGGCTGATTTGACTATTTGGGGCTCGGGGCTTTTTGAGACCGGATTAATCAAGGTTCGGCTGAAGGAACGAGGTGGATCTGGCCGTGAATGGATAGTACCAGGCATATTTGAGCAAAATGCAAGTGTATGCTCAGATGGTGATTCGACGTCGCCAGTTCAATCCGCAGTGCTATGCACTAGCCCATGTGTTGACGGGGGAGATTTCCCCATTGAGGTCCGCATTGCGGTAGCATTGAATGGATCCGATTTTGTATCTTTACATGGTTCAACATTCGTGATTCACGATGCTGTGATATCAAGATTGGTCCCCGATTGCAGGCCATTGAGTTTGTACCCACATGATGACTCCCTCGAGGGCACCAAGGCGAATCGTGTCGTAAAAATCGTGGGAAAGTCATTCTTCAATTCGAGTGAGATGCGGGTAACTTTAAGTCTAGAACACAACGGGAGTAAGGTGAACTACTCATGTCCAGCTGAGTACGTAGATTCTACCGTGCTTCAGTTTGCTCCACCATCTCTGTATGAACTTCTGGGGTACGAAGCGAGAAACGCATCATGTGAAGACGGTTCATCAGAAGAAGATGGTGCGCCAGCCTTACCTGATCAACAAGTTTGGACTTGCCTATTGGAGCTTTCCCTAAATGGCAACGAATTTCTCCAAAGTGCTCTGCCATTCATGATGTATGGTCAATTAGGACAAGATGAGATCAAAATATGCCCCCCATCGTGTGGTCCGTCCAGTGGCGGGACTGAAACTTCCCTAAAATTGCCATCACGCTTTCGCTGTGATGACGACGATGCGGCGTTGTGGCCAAGTCTGATGTCCGCTCTCGTGCAGTTTCGCCCTATCGACAATAAGCTCATGGAGTCGGTTGCTGTAAGTGCGCGTAAAGAACTATCGAGTTGCCCAGAGCTAGATTCAAGTAGTTCAAGGAAAGAGTGGGACACTATGATTATGTTCACGACCCCGAAAATAAAGCTGGAGGCGATTTTACTAGAAAACACATGTCATGATACCAAAGATGGAATTTTGGATGGGGGTGGCTCAGGTAGTGCGGATGGTTGTTTTCTAAATGAAGAAATGGATGGCTTGGGTGGCAGTGCCTCCGAATATTCGGTGCATGCCCCGGAAGAGCCACCCCGAAGTCTCGGATTGAGACAGGACATGGTTGTAGAAGTTGCCCTTGACGGTGAGAATTTTTGCGCAGCTTGTGACATGAGTTTTACATACTATGGAGCCCCAACTGTGACTCAAATCAAAACTAACCCAGAGTCATCCGAGGAAGTACCTGCAGCTGCCCCAGGCTCAGAGATCTTCATTTTTGGCACTGGGTTCTTTGAAGATGGCATCGTCAGAGTGCATCTCGAGTGTGCAAATGACAAAAAGGCCGCAGCTGCGCAGGTCACCGATGCATCAATTGATCAAGGCGTGATTAAATTCACAATGCCAGAGCTGGATAACGAAGCTGACGGTGGTGAGAAGTCAAGATTGGAGGTCGGCATTTCATTCAATGGTGGCAAGAACTTTACATCTACTGGCGCATATATTGACTTCATTTACCAATGAGCGCGCCAGTCGATCAATAAGTGTGTACCCGAGCTTTGTCTATGTGCATGCTGCGTGCGCTCGAATCGACTTGGGAGACGCATCTCGGCCTCACGGCCGTGTTGTTGCGGCCAATTGAGCCCACTAGTCCACTGGGCTGCCTGAACGCCCGAATACAAGACTTAAGCAGAGGGACTGCGGATATGAAGCTCGCAGGGGCAGCTGCGAGAGTTACGTGGACTGACCTACTGGCGTTAGCGCCAGGGAGGGGGGATCTCAGTACTTTGGGATAGGAAAGGAAAGAGAAAGGGGGGAGAGCCTCCTCAGTGGGAAAGGTCAGTCAGGGTGGCAGTGGGCTCAGTAGGCTGAGCCTATGGTCCTATAAAGGGAAAGGTAGACCTTGAGGATAAGTTGAGGTAGAACTTGAGGGTAAGTTGAGGAAGAATCAGGAAATAATCCCCGGGCTCCCCCTATTTCCTGATGATATCACGGACTCGGAAAATGACCATTGTCGTTTTCATACGCCATCCAACGCTCCAAGTGGATATTGAATCTTCCGATAGAGAGTTTCCCCTAGTTAAAATTTTAGAGAAACATGAGAGTATCCCTAGTTAGGTCCCTTCTCTCTTCCCTCGTACTTTAATTCTCCACGGTTTGTGCTAAGGGGAGTTACCTTCAGTGATGATATCCCTGGTGATCCCTCTCCCGATGTTGAACGGACAGCTAGTTATTTAGCAAGGGTGACTGAAAAAGTTAAGTCTAATTTGCTAACTCTTACTGAGCACCATAATTCAGACATGAAAAAGGGATCTACCTGAATTGAGTAGCTTCGTGATTCCCCATCATCCCCGTAATTTACATTACCCTGTTCCCTCACTATCGCGACGTCACACTATGGAGATGACACTGCACTACCCCGTAACGTTGACCTCAACGTTCCTTAGTACCCTAGTTTAGGGTATTTCTCTCTATGAGGGTCCCCCGCGTGTAAATCATCCTTTCAGAATCATCAACAACCCTCATTATCGCGACGTCACACTATGGAAAAGACACTGCACCCCCCCGTAGGTAGTACTCCTATATAGCAGGTGCTTATCGAGAACCAGCCGCCATCGGGGGCGGAGCGGGGCCCGGAGAGCGCCCGGGTTCATTGACCCAAAAATTAGTAGTATTATAGTACCAGCCACACATGGTGGTCGATCCCCGCCCCAACACCCTCACGCGACGACGAACTAAGCAAGGCGGCCGGATGACTGGGCTAAGCCCCCCCTCGACTCAGCGAACAGCCCGCACGCCGCCCAGGCTAGTATGCCGCATACACGTCACGCGAGAAAGGGCCTTTCCGTGGCATTGCCTGCGAGCCGGCTCTATGCATGTGGTACAATCTCACCTGCACATGGCCACTTGGCTGCTTACGGGACCGGCTGCGGATGTTCCTTGAGGAGTCGCTTTTGAAGCCACTCCTCCTTGATGGTATCCAAGTCACGAGCAAGCTCATCTATGTCACTGCGAAACTCAGCCACCTGCTGCTTGTACATGTCAAGCTCGGCCGTCATGGCCTTCATCTGCACATTCTTCTCTCTGAGACTGGTATGATACAGAGCAAGCTGCTCGGCGACCTCTGGACCGGGCTGGCGCCCGAGTATATTCTTCAGCTCGACGTAGAGTCGTTCTTTCTCTTGGATGCGGGCTTCCTTCTCGAAGACATCCTCAGTCTTTTGGATAATCCGTTTCTGAAGACCCTGAATCTTTTTGATCATTTCAAATCGCTGCGGGTCGGAGGATTCAAGCATGCGCCAACGATGGACATTAAGTGGACGTTCGAGCTCCTCATTCAGTGCCTTTATCTTGTTTCGCTCCTGAAGGAGATCAGATTCTAAAGCATGGAGGGTATAGCGGAGTTCATGAATTGAGGTCATTTGAAGTGCGGAGTCGTCGCGTTCCCGGCGCATTTCCTGGATACGTTCTACCAAGAACTGGACCTCGGCTGCACATTCAGCGAAACGAGTCTCACCTCGCTGCAACGAAGACCAATTTATCTTCATTTTCTCATAGACGGCGGCGAGCTCTTCATTGCGACGAATGAGCTGTGAACTGAGAATATTGCGCTCCCCGACAATAGCTTCGTGCTCCTTGTGCTGGCGCTGGCGCTCTTCATCAGCCTCTCGAATGATCTGAGACAGTTTTTGGATCTCCGCACGCTGATTAGAAATTATTTGTTCGCTCGAAACAATTTGCTTTCGGATCTTAGTCAGTTCATTTTTAAGGGATTCTCGCTCTTTGTCAACGTTGTGGTGATTGAAATGCTCTTTGACGAGACTGTGGTCCTTCACCGTTATCTCCTCTTTGAGTTGCTCAATTTGGTGATTCATTATTTTAAACCGGCGCTTCATTTCGGCGATCTCTTCTTGCGACTGAATAAGATTCTTTGAGTACAGGTTTCGATCACTTCGCACTGCCTCATAAAGATTTTGCTGTTGCTTTAGGCGTGCGCCGCCATCAATAATTTTGCGCTGCAAATCGGAAATCTGGACTTCTTGCAGCTTGAGCTGCTCCAGGGCTACGTAATATTTCCGAGATGCTGCATTGGCCTCCTGCTCGTGCCTCTCGCGATCTTGCACGAGTGACTCGATTTGTTCACGTTGGAGCTTGACCGTCGCTGTGTAGCCATTTACCTCATTCTGCAGATTTTTCTTTGCGTTCTGATTCACCTTGGTCAAATCAAAGATCAACTGAGCCGTTTTTTCCGAACTTCCAAGCTTGCGACTTAAAATTTCTCGCTCACGTCCCAGGTCTTCCAACTGTTTTTTGTATGCCTCGCCCTCTCGCCACGCTGCCCTAATCTCAAGGGTTGATAGCTGCGCAATGCGTGCCCGTAGGTCTTCACGTTCCTGCTCCCAGGTCTCGCGTTGTTGTTCCACCGCTGCAAGCTTCTTGAGCACCACATCTTTTGCTCTGTTCAGCTGGGATGACTCACTTTTGAGGACGTTTACGTTCTTCTCTCGTGCACTTACATCACGTCGTCGCACCTCATTCTCGTTTTCTGTCGTCTCATTTGAGTACATGAGTGATTCGAGCTGTTCCGTCAAGCGTTGTGTCTCCTGGAACAGTTTCTCGTAGTCTTTCAGGTATCGCTCCATCTCTTTTTTTGAATCTCGCAACTGAGCTTCTGTCTCCACGATTGATGCATCTTCGACTCGTGCGCGGTTCTCGCGCTCGGTTAGCACCGCCACCTGCTCTTCCATGTCCAGTTGCAGCTTCTGTAGTTTCTGCTCAAGCGCCATTTTGGCACGCTGCTCAAGTGCCGCTTCTTCACGCTTAGCTTCCGCCTGCATATTGAATTCTTTGATTCTCGCCGACTCTTGATCCACGTCCGATTCCCCCTGCTGGACTAATGCCTGGAGCTTCATAATGTCTGAGCGTAATCCCAAAGAAAGGGTGTTTTTAGACTCTAGGCTTCGATTCATATTTTCAATTTTCTC
>NW_008705582.1:547085-549952 GCF_000186865.1 Aureococcus anophagefferens
TGAAGCTTGAGCTTAAGAGCGTCAATCGCCCCATACAGTTCATCAACACGTGAGCGGTTTTGCTTTTCCTGCTCTCGGAGAACTGACATCTTTCGTGCCCCGGCTTCTATTGCCGCTTGGATTGTTTTCTTATGACTTGTTATTTCCTCTAGAGATCGCGTCGTCGACGATGTTGTGTCACGCAGCATGGTCAGTTCTGCGGTCTGTTCGTCGATCTTCACCTGCGCTGCCACGGCGTTCTGGTTGCAAGCTTCCAAGACCACAGCCAATTCGTCGTATTCACTCTTGAACGGTGCGAATTGTGGGTCGCTAATACGTGCGATAAAAGCCTCATCTTCCATCACGCAAGTAGGTATCCGAAATGATCACATTGTTGACCTTCGCTGTAGGCGCTATGTCGCTTTTAGATACATTTCATAGATACGTTTTTTATCAGCATTTCTGAGTAGGCAGGCTTGCCTGGCTTGGCTCAGCGAACCACCGCTTAGGTTCCTGAGGAATTGTAAAGAATCTAAGTTCTGTACATCAACTTGACGTTAAGGTACAGTCCGTAGAAGCAGGATGAGCGTAGTGGGCGAGAGAGGGAATCTCGGTGTGCTACCTTACGGTAGCGCAGCCATCATATAGTAACTGATTATAAAAGAAGGGAACGGGAAGGAGAGCCTAACTAGGGTAGGTACAGTACTAGCATGGGAGTAGTAGGGTCGTAGTAGAGTAGCGCACTGTGGTGTAGTATAGTATATAGTCGACTAAATACGGAGCCTAGTTCACTATACTGACTACGAGGAATTCCCTTTTCAGGTTCAGCCCCGCAACTCCCCTTGGCATAAACCGTGGAGAATTAAAGTACGAGGGAAGAGCGGAGGAACCTAACTAGGGACACTCTCGTATTTCTCTAACTAAGGAAAACTCTCTAGGGGGCCTACATTCCCGGGCCGCTCCTAGAAGAAAAGTCGGCTGGGGAGAGCCATCCGACGGCTCCGCCACCCGCCAATCAAGGGGGGGGGGGGGGGGGCAGAAGACTAGTAGTGATAGTGCGGCGGGTGTGCGAGAACGACTTCGTAAGTTGGAGTTGGCCGAGTCAGATTAAGATTGCACAACTATTGCAGTGCCGAGTATGGAGTTAGGAGGCCAGCAAACACGCGATAAACGCGGGGAACCACGACGCGTCCGAGGGACGTCCTAGCCCCAGTCCTCGCACCCCTCCCGCCGAAGCGCGAATTAAAAACGTACCACTCGGGGGGTCGACCGTGGACGGAACCGTTACCGGAAATATTGCATTGCTTGACCTATTTCCGTCATAATTGGTCATATCTTTCTTTTCTTAAACGGGTGCGATGATGCTAGAAATAAAGACAGTGGTAGTCGGCGACACCGACGCCGGTATGCTAGTTGACTAACCCGCAAATTCAATTGCTGCATTAGGTAAGACGAGCCTCTCCGAGCGTTTCTGCTACGGCGACGCACCCGCAAGTAAGAGCCTACCGCACTCAACATTCGAAATAACAGATTGAATTCTAGGTGCGAGTCCCACCATCGGGGCTTCATTCCTACAAAAGCGTATCCATGTTCAGGTGACTTGTCCACCTACCCACCCTGGCGGTCTTTCACTGTCTGTATGGTAGGACGAAAGTGGAGACGGCAATCATAGTGTCTCTGCACAGCGTCCCCAACAACACGCCGTACGTTTCGTTCGAGTTTGCTAGCAGGTTTCGTTGCAACTGTGGGATACCGCTGGGCAAGAACGATTTCGAAGTATGGCACCGATGTATTACCGTGGAGCCTCTGCGGCCATCATTGTCTTTGATTCCTCCAAAGATTTTGCCTGGGACACAATTAAGGCTTGGCGAAAGGTAAGAATTTGCCTGTCGTGCTGGTGCAAAATAGTCACGGAGTCGCACGTAGGACCTTCAGACGTATGCCGAACCTGGTGTTGTGATTGGTGTTGCTGGCAACAAGACGGATATGCCCCGAGCTCTCAGTTTCAACTTGGAAGAATGCCGTGCTATGTGCACAGAATGGGACGCATCTTTGCATTTTACCTCCGCCCTTACGGGCGAGGGCGTAAATGACTTGTTCTTGACGGTTGCAAAACGGAGTGCCTCTTTGGTTGCTGCACAGCAAAAAAAAGAGAACCCCATCCAGCTAGTCTCCGAACCAAACCCCAAAACTCAGACATGCTGTGCATAATCGAGTCTGACCACCGCCACCAGCCGGGACCCCAGCCCCCGGTTGTTGCTGTGCCAAATTTCAAAATGGGCTCTGGGTGTCCCTTCAATGGCGGAGCGACTAGCTGACTCAGGAATCCGGGGCAGGCGTGGGACTATAGCCGGCACAGTTCCGGGCAACACCGAAACGAAAGTGCCCAGGAAACTGCCAGTAACTACTGGTGATTTGCGTTGCCCGTGGGGCTAGCTAGTTGCCGGGTATGCAAGGTGCCAGTACAGAAGGGCCCGCCCCCCCGGCGGAACGCGCACCGGGGGCGTGTGGAGGCGTTTCGGGGGGAAACGGGTGCTGCAGGCCCGCGATAATGGTATAAAGGAACTTTACCCTCAGCCTTGACTCTAGGACTAGGTAGAGGGATAGAGAAATTTCCACCCTCATCCTCAGGCTCAGTGAACTGCATCTTGATGTTACAGTGCAACAAATAATGAGCAGCCAATATCCTAACTAGGATTTATGCTCCTCTGATTTTTTCCTCTCTTCGAATTCCCGTCTTCGTACATTATACTAACCTAAACTGGATACATATCCACCGTCGCCGACGGCGCTCGCTGTAAGTAAAATAGGGTCATACTAGAGATACAAGCCAAGTGCACTGCCAACTTCAAGCCAAGCCAATTAAGTTACCTTAGTCCATTATCCCG
>NW_008705582.1:550214-551213 GCF_000186865.1 Aureococcus anophagefferens
AACGGCCCCCCACGTGTGCCCATTTTGCACCCGCCGCCACTCCGCGCAAACCCACGGGCTGCTGCAAGCGCTTCCCTGACAAGCGTCAAGGTTAGACGCATTGGGGCTGGGAACCACTGGGCACGGGCCCGTATGCGTGGCCTGTTGGGAGCTGGGCATCACCTGAGCATCACCCGTGATTAAACTCTCTGTACAGCTGCTGCCGGCCAACAGGTCGGCACGATAGGGACGGGGTCATTAAGTTCCCCAGGTCCAGCCCTAGCCGAAGCCAGGTATCAGACCAGGCTTTAAACGAGTCGCTTTCCCTGCTCTGCCCGCACGCGCTGGTGCCAACTGAAGACGCTGCGCTCCTCTTGGACATGTGCGAAATGTAAATTGCTAAGAACGAATGCGGGGCGCCCGCGTAGTAGTCTCGAGGGAACCAGAACGGATCCAAAGCGTCTCACTTATAAACTGCTTACAATGCTTTGGCCCGACGTGAAACTTTTGAGCGTCTTTTGATCGCACCTGAACTTGTTACAATAGCAGCGTGATAAGGACTACTCTTGTGAATACGGAAACCAAATACACGAGGAACCTACGATGGGAGCCGTCAACCAGTCCAGAACATCAGAACCAGGTACGCAGCTAGATACAAATGGCTGTGACACATGATGAGGGATGAGCTCTGGAAATGTCATCATGAAGAGGTGAGGAAAGGTGGTCCCAAAATATGCTCCATCGATAGAAGCAGACCTCGAGGATCTTGGCGTAAAAATATCTCTGCACATGGGACAGAAAACATGAACGGTGTAATTGCGAGGCATATCCGACCTACGCGATTCGTTCAAGAGAGCACGGAGTGAGGTCAGATTGGGATAACAAACCGTCCGACGGGGAGTGCAGGCTGTCCACAACAGAATGCCCTTGGACATCGTCCAAAAGATGCCGATGCAAACTTCTCATACATAGCTTGCATTCCACGATTGGTTATTATGTATCGAGCGNTGTATCAACCCC
>NW_008705582.1:554967-555768 GCF_000186865.1 Aureococcus anophagefferens
ATCCATCGACCTTCATGGCAACAATGTGTATGTCAAAACGAGGGATCTCGCCTCGAGGCGAGCACACATGAGCATCATGGAGCCTGTGGTAAAAACCAAGGACGGACCGGGGCGTCGCCGCTTCGCCGTGCCTGCGTCGCCTGCGTCGCCGCTTCACCGCCCATGGCCAGCGACGCGCCGGGCGCCCCCCGGGGCCCGCGCGGCGGGCTGCGCGAGCTGGCGTCGCCAGGGCTCGCGTCGCCGACCGCCCTGGCTGATGCCCAGGAAGGGCAAGGTCGCCGCGGGCTGCGCCGGCGCCGGGACGACGACGGCGACGGCGGCGAACGCACGGGCGACCCCGGAGGCGCGGGCGAGGCCAAGGACGACGGCGTCGCGTCCAAGCCCCAGGTCTTCGCGGTCGCGGGCGTCTACGACCTCGCGGAGGCGCACGGGGCCCTGGAGAAGCCGCTGGGGCTCGCGGCGACGATCCCCGTGGTGTGCACCATCATCGACGACCTCCTTACCACTGGCCTCCCCGAGATCATCAACCACAAGGGCGCGACGTACTACGAGCTCGCGGGCCCGCGCGAGCCGGCGCGCTACGACGCGGGGGCGCTCAAGAGCCAGGTCAAGTTCAGCCGGGGCAACCGCCTGCTCCTGCTCTTCGAGCACGCCCTGCGGGGCTACGTCGCCTTCGTCCTGAAGAACGACCTCGAGCTCCAGGTCGACGGCGACGACGCGAGCGACCGCGGGCTCGTGCTGCTGTCGGAGCTCCGCTCCGAGTTCATGGACAAGGTCGCCGTCGTCGTCGGCAAGCTCGTC
>NW_008705582.1:557472-567453 GCF_000186865.1 Aureococcus anophagefferens
GCTGCTGTCGGAGCGCGCGGCCATCCTGCTCGAGCTCGGCAAGGTGAGCGACGAGAAGGCGGGCCTCGTCGCGCAGGGCAAGGTCCGCGCCCTGCGGAACACGGCGACCCTCGCGCGGAACTGCGACGCCAAGGCGAAGAAGCTCAAGGCGTCCAGGGACAAGGTGGGCCGCGCCCTGTCCAAGATCAACAAGCAGCGCCGCGAGCTCCAGCGCCAGGTCCTCGCCGAGGCCGCGGAGTCGGACGACGAGTCCTTCAACAGCGCGGACTGCGACGACGACGACAGCGCGGGCGACTTCGACTCCGCGTCCGAGTCCGACGACGACGTCCACATCCGGAACCACGACGCCGCGGCGTTCTCGCAGAGCGACGACGAGTCCGACGACGACGGCCCCGCGCCGCCGAAGCGCTCGAAGACGCCCCCGCCCGGCTCCTGAACGGCGCGCGCCTAGCAGCCCACGCCGAGTCGCCTCTTCTTAAGTGCGTCGTCTCTCTCCCGGGCGGAGCACGGCGGGTTCAAAGCAGCCTCCAAAAAAATCCGTCCGAGTGCGCACTGTCTCGACTTTCGAAAACCGAGACAGTACGAATTCGCCCTGAGTTGTCGAGTGGCGGAACTCCCTGCCCCGCGTCCAAGCGGCCGCGCATCGACGGGGCTTGGATCCAGGGCACTACTAGAAACCCGCGACGGCCATGGCAGCTTAGAGTTCGCTCGACGAGAAGACGATGTCCGACCACGCGTCGGTGCGGCGGCGCTCCGCGTACGCGCCCTCGTTGACGACGAAGCGGACGCACTGCGCGGGCTCCTTCGCGGGCTCGAGGACGAAGACCTCGGCCGCGAGGAGGGAGAGCACGACGCGCTCCCGGGCGCCGGCGGAGTAGGCGGAGCCCCAGGACGCGAGCGCGCCCGCGGTCAGCGCGCGGAACGTCGCCTGGTCCTTGCGGCGCTCGGCCGCCGCGCGCACCGCGTCGCAGAGCTGGGCGATCTCCGGGACGGCGCGCCGCTCGACGTGCGGCGCCGAGGCGCCGGCGGCCGCGAGCTTCGCGTCGCACGCGGGGCAGCAGCCGGACCGCGCGACGGCGGCGGCCGGCGCCGGCTCGTCTCCGAGGATCGTCGCGGCGACGGAGCGCCAGCAGTCCGCCACCGTCTCGCAGAGCCTGACCACCTCGCAGAAGGCGGCCAGCTTCCGCCGGTCGTCCCGCAGGGTGGCCGCGACCTGGAAGTACTCGCCGCGCCGGAACGCGAAGACGACGCGTCCCACCTGGCCCGCGCCGCGTGCCGCGCGGCCGACGAGCTGCAGCAGAGCAGGGACGCTCGAGGGCGGCTGGGCGACGACGATCGTCCCGAGGTTGGGGTGGTTGATGCCCCGGTGCCCCGCCTCGTTGAGGACCATGACCCGCGCGCGCGAGGGCTCGCTCGCGGAGGCGGTCCAGTCGCGGAGCCGTTCCCGCTTCGCGTCGGTGCCGTCGCCGCCGTGGATCGTGACGACGCGCTCCCGAGGAAGCGCGGCCCTGAGGCCCACGCCCGCGCGGTCGACCGCGACGCGCGTGAAGGCGAAGACGAGGGCGGCCTCGAGCTGGGGCGCGTCGGCGACGATCCGCTCGACCCGTCGCGCGGCCTCCTTCCACGAGCCGCGGCCCGCGTCCCGCTTCTCCATGGCGACGCCGGGCCGCAGGCCCGCCGTGCGGACGACGAGCGTGCCCGGCGCGGACGCGTCGGGCGCCGGGATCCGGAGCGCCTCGAGCAGGACGCCGACGTCGTGCTTCGCGACCGTGCCGGACATCGCGTAGACCGGCGGCGGGGCCTTGGGCGCGCCCTTGGTCGCGATCGACCGGATGACGACGCCCTGCCGGGCCTGCGACTCGCGGTAGGACCCTGCCACGCCGGCCTCGTCGTCGGCCTCGTCGATGACGAAGCAGGACACCCAGCCCCGCGACGTCGCGTGGACGAGCCAGGTCGCGACGGTGCCGAGCATCTCCGGGGTCAGGACCATGATGCCCAGGTCGACGACGCTGTCCTCGACGGCCTGCAGGACGTGGTGCCGCGCCCGCGGGGCGGCCGTCGCGTCCTCGTCGCCCGGCCCGAGGAAGACGACGTCGCAGCTCTTCCGCTTCTCGCCGCGGGCGGCGACGTAGACCGCGAACTTCCCGCCGCGGCCCGCCCAGGAGCTCGCGTAGCGGCCGTTGAGGTTGCGGACCATGTCCTCGCAGAGGAGCTGGGTCGGGCAGACCCAGACGGCGAACGCGACGCCCCCGCGCTGGCGCGCCTCGAGGGCCCGCGCCGCGGCGAAGAGCGCCGCCGGGGCCGACTTGCCGAGGCCGCAGGGCACGGCGACCAAGACGTCGCGCTGCGACGTGAGCGCCGCGAGGGCGCTCGCCTGGAACCGCCTCGGGACCTCGCCGTCGCGGAAGTACCGCCGCGCGAAGCTCGTCGCGTCGCAGAAGGGCTCCCGCAGCCCGTCCCAGCCGTCGTCCGCGGGGCCCAGGACGCGCGCGTCCGTGGCGCGCGCGCGCACCCGCTCGGCGACGTCCAGCTGCGCGCGCAGCACGTCGCAGCAGTCGCGGTAGGCGCGGAGCAGGTCGCCGACGTCGGCGTCGGGACCTTGCTCGACCCGAACGGCGTCCCGGACGGCGTCGCCCATGGCGTCGAGCGCTCGCACGAGCTGGTCGTGCTCGCAGATCCCGTCCGCCGCCGGCGTCGAGGCCGAGGAGGCCGCCGACGCGGCCGACGCGCACGACCAGCGCCGCAGCACGGAGCTTCGCCGCGCGGACGGCGCGACGGCGCCGAGCCCGGCGAGCGAGTTCCGAAGCGCGTCGCCCGCGCCGCGCGGCGTCGAGCCCGATAGAGCGCGTCGCGGCGCCCGCCGCGCTGGGCTCCCGCACGCGCTGGCTGCCTGATCCGGCGCGGGGCGCGAGGTCGCGCCGCACGCGTCGCACGGGTTCGCGTTCTCCATGGCTGGGCAGCGACCTTCTCCGGACGCCTTCCGCGGCGTTTGCGGCGTCTCCGGCGGCGTTTTTTGCGCCGCGAAGGGCCGGAGGTGCTCACAGGTGACCTTGCGGACCTCGGAGACGCTCGCGGGCCTCGACGGGCCGAACTTCGGCCGCCGCCTCGGGTCGCGCTCTCAGCGGAGCTGGATGCCTGCGGGTACCACGACCGATCCCTCTCCCTAGCTCGCCGGGGGTCCGCAGGCGGGTGACCCATCCAGGGAACCGGACCCAGCCGAAGCGGCCCCGAAGCGCCCGGGCTTCACTGTCCGCCCCTACAATGATTAAGGCTAACCAGGGGGAGGTACGTAAACCGCAACCTGGCATCTAGGCTCACACACCCGCCTTACTAGTATATTCGGGTGGTATTCTAACATATCGATGGCCCAGTCGCGTCGTCAGGGGAGTAGTAAGGCCCGGAGTAGGGGGGCCTTCTGGATGATGGCAGGCTTAGGGTTGTTGTTGTGCCGGGGATGGGCCTCGCTGGGGCTCCCGTGACCGAGGTGGGCAAGAAATGGCATGAGTAAGATCGCGGGGTTCCATAGCAGCCGGGTCATAGCCCCCTGAATAATGCTTGCTGCTGACCAGTATCCTTTCTCACAGGAAAACGCCTTCACGATCATAGAATATGTCTCCGGTCACGAGTTTGAGACCACTAATCCGTTGAGTCGCCACAGCCCACTGAAGAATTTTCAGCTATCCGGGGCCATGAACGAGCTGAGTCCCAGCACAGCTGGTTTCAGGTTGATCCGTCTCACGAAACCCACTAATGATACCCCGGAGGAGGAGCGAGTTACTCTGCAATTGGACCTTAACTCACAGGGTCTTGCCTGGAATCGAACTGAAGTTGGCATATTTTTCGCATGCGGGCGCAATCGACATACGCCAGACCCCGGGCGCCACACACGAATCGGCAACTCTGGTATCATTTGGACCCGGGGGGGGGGGCGACAGGTTGCCTGCTGGGATCTACTTCTCAACGGTAAAAATTATGCGACCCGGCGTAATGTCAATGTGACAATACCCTGATTGAGAGATTTCAGTCTAGCAATAGCCTCGTTGAATGAAGTAAAGGGCATCCCGTTGATCTCTACAAGGACGTCGCCTAGTCTGACACCGCCCTCTTGAGCCTAGGTGGTGAATCTTTAAGAGCTAGATTATCCATGAGGGGCAAGGGACGCTCTTAGCGTGCTGGGCTGCCTGCACGAAAGCCCCTCGTGACTACCTACACACGCCGCATTACTTACAAAGCAGTCAAATAGTGACACGCGCCTGATTTGCTTCATCAGCCAATTGTAGACCAAGGCCTTGGGCACCAATTCGCACAGTCATTTTAAATTGACCTCCCTGATGCGGTGACAGCAGGTCAGTACCTAAGCTTGCGCAGACTCCAGGGCAGTTGTACAATTGAACACATTCCTAGAAACCTGGCAGTTGTCGTCTAGTTGTCTGGATATTATTCATTGCAGCATTTGCTTTGATGAGCCGATCCCGAGTGTCTTCCAATTGAGAACGCTTTGCTACCATAGCGTCATCCTCAGTGAAAAATAGCTCTAACTGAGCTTCATCATGCACGAAATGGTAACACTTTTCTTGAAGTTTACCGCACAGAGTTCCAAGGATGCGGTCATCAAGGCACATGCACGCATTGTCGATAAATCGTTTGGATGCGAGAGTCCAGTAAGCTTCTAATATGGCCGACATATCCTCCGCATTCGCGGATGAGCTAACACCATGTGCTGAACGATACCAAGAACGAAGAGATGCACCCACATGCTCTTTGGTTGCCTGCCAAGAGCCTGATCCTGGCCCATCATATGCGGTCCCTTTGAATGCTGTATCTACCGAGGCTTCAAAGCGATCATACCGCAGCTTATTAATATGAGCTTGCAGGAATTCATTGATGGTAAATGGGTCTTTCTCACGGGTTACAAGACCTTCAAGCAGCTTCAATGCCTCATCTTCCGACAGTTCCAGAATAGAAGAAGCCACAGTCTGAAAAGAGTCTCTGAGGTTTGGATATGAGATTGCTATTTTTTTGAACATTTCATGAACGACTTCATTAGCCAAGGCTCGCATTTGAGCGGCGGCCATGCGAGCCGGCGCCGCCCACGCATCAATGAATTCCTGTATGAACATATAGAATGACTGCGCACTCATAAATCCAGGAAGCTCACGGCCACGCAGGGCTTCCATTTGACGGGCCAAGTCTGTAACAAAACCATGTGCTCGAAAGGGGGGCGCAGTGGCAACCACACGGGACTGCAGCTCTTGAAATATGACCAGCGCGCGAGTATAGAGCCTCAAATTAGGATTACATACTATAAGTCGGTCGCGATACTCGCCACGAACACAATCATTCAAGTGTCTGACAAATTCTTGTGTTAGAGTGACCAGCAGCTTTTGTCGGTCGCTGGCTGAGGACGCACTGCCGTATGATGAAATCGCGCGCACCTCCGCCCGAACACCACTGAGCATCAGTTCAACTCTGCGTTTCATTGGCGCAAGTTCTTCCTTAATGCGAGATACAAGAATTTTGGTCAGTGCGTATGTCAAATTTTTGATACCAAGCAGCCGTTGATCAAGGCACGAAAATATTGGGTGCGATACAAAAAAGGCCTCTTCATCTTCCTTCGCTGCCTCAGGCGAGGTTCCATTTCTTATTTGAGCCTGGGAGCGATTTTTAACCATGACATAGCCAAGTTTTAAGGGCTTGCGAATGTTCTTCAGCACTGCAGCAACTTCTTCTTCGTTGCCAGGGCCAATTAGATCGGGCTTTGTGAGAACACCGAGGGTGCGTTCACCTGTCGGATCAACTAGGCGGGCGCGCTCCAGGATATCTACAGTCGCAATATCTTGATTAGCTGGTATTACAGCTAGGATTATTGTACGATCTTGTCTTAGATACTCATCAATAAGTTTATCAACTTCAGCTATCACCTGCAGACCTTGCCCCACAGTTGCCGTGCGTACAATTCCTGGTAAATCAACAACTGTCAGTTCCGGTGACTCGGGCGAGGAAAGTCTGACTATGATGGCCTCTGAAGAGAAGCCCTGGGTGTTGCGCGTTAATGTTTCAGTCAACCGTGAAATCAGTTCAGCGAGTTCAGTAGGTGTTTCTGCAGCTACAGTCTGTGCTGATGATGTGGTAGAAACGAGAGCTGACCATTGCATGCCAGCTGCAGCGCGACGCATAACAAGGCGCACTGGGCAACGGGTGACAAGCCCAGAGCCTCTTGGAAATGGAACACCGGACAAAGCCTCAAGCACGGAACTCTTACCGCTGCTCTGGTCACCCATAACGCAAATCTACTCTCATCTATAAGCAGGGGTGAAATATATTAAACACGCACCTGCGGCACCGACAATGTGTTATCTAACGAGAGGTCTCTGAGGTCTTCGGCGAGCTCGAGCCTGTTGCGATCGCGGTCGACCGTTATTCATTTTTCAATTGTTTTTGATTGACTAACCACGGCCTCACTTCCTTCTCATAATCAATTTCAAGGTTGCTCATCTCACACACGGTGCTATAGCTTATACTAGTACTACAGTAACCTAGCATAAACCGACTTGGTAGCCTGAGCGGGGCGGCAGTGTCCCGACCAAAGTACATCTACGCCGGCGCATAGGAATAATTAAAAATTAATTAATAATACATTTCGGCCCGGCGCAGCGAGATTCATTAGTCGTCCATAGAGGCTGTGCATCGACCGCGCGCGCATCGACCGTGCGCGCGTCGATCGCGCGGTGAAATCGCGGCAAAAATTCGTTTATGCCCGTATCAAAGTGAGCGCGATGATACGCACGCGTTAATTGCACGTTTGCGGTGACTTTCCGCGCGCGGTTGTGGGTTCGGGACCGGAAATCGCAAGATTTAATAACTTCAACAAGCATGCTGAAGTTCAACAAAAATGTTGACTTTTAAATCCACGCCAATAGAATCTGAGTTTTGATCGGGACACTGCGGGGCGGCCAATTTTGCATTTTCTGAGTCCTCTGGAGCCCCTCCGCTGGTAGAACTTCCAAGCCCTCCGATTGGTTCGGTTTTCGTGGCTGAACACAGCCCTACGTGCCCATGCCGTACGCTGAGCCCCCCGCTGACCCCCGGCCACTGTCGACGGATGGCTGGGGCGAAATTACGAACTCCACGACCCCGACGGAGAACGCCGAGCCCCGCACGTCTGTGTACATAGCCGACGCTGTGTTTTCGTTCCTGATGTCAGGAAGACCGTAGGCAACAACCTGCGGTATCCCAAGGTGGGCTTTTATGTTGAAGTCACGTTGAAGTTCAAGCAAACTAAACTTGAATGTTATTTAGAAAAGTAACGCGGACGACCTTGGATACGCTTTAAGGACGCTCCTCCAGCCCAGCGGGGCTGAGGATCTTCCCCTGGTGATGCCTAAGTTTCTCTCCAATGTGCGAACGCGCTGCCAGCGATTTTCAATCCACGGGCTCATATGCATGTGCTCATTGACCCCCGCTAAAAACCATCAGCGCCAAACCTAAAGGAACACGCATCCTAGAAAGCACAGCGATTGCCGCAATTCGACCCTGGTGTTGCGGCGCCGTGTTATACTGCCGCCCCTAGTCCCGGAGCGCCCTGGTTCTGAGCGACCCGGCTTCGGAACGCTTTGGTTGCCTATAGCGCCTGGTCCGCGCCCCGTTGTGTTATTTTCATCCTCCGTACGTATCTTCCCGCATCCGGTGCATCCAAGGTCGTGTCTTTGAGACTCCGATTCTTGTCTCGGGGGGAAATGTGCGCCTCTGAAGCCCGAGGCCCGTCTCCTTGCGCAAGCGAAGCTGCTGGTTTCCATATTTTTTGTCGGCACATGGCCTTCTGGAGAAAAATGTACGGAGCGAGATTGGTCTTCAAGCGAGGATCCGCGGTGGCTGCTGGCTGGGTTCTAAATCCCAGGGCGTGTGCTTTATTGCAAGGGCGGGTTATCGCGCGATGATCCCGTTGTCGACCCGCAGGTTTGCCTCTCGGTGTCACATCCTTGAAAGGACGCTGCGCTACAAGCAATGCTGGACCGTGGACCAATGTGCATATGGGCGCTGTGTTGGGTACATATGGGTAGCGGAGTCTCTCGGTGCAACGAACGAGCACCCCTTTCACAAACAATGCTGCAATCGCACGCAGGGATCTGCCGGAGGCACGCAAGCATCTGGCACGTGCATCCACTAGGGTCTCAAAGAGACCCTTACTGAAACTCGATGTTTCCGGGTATAGTAAATTCCTGGACTGGTGATTATCAGAAGTGTCGATGAAATTTGATCCTGACTTCTTGGCGATAGGCGCAGAAGCCAAGGTTTCGGTACACATGCTCTTAAAGTGAAACAATTTTGAGCAGGTGAGCATATTGTTTGGATCTGCAATTCTGGCCAAGTCACTGAGGTCATTTTCTTCATAGAACAAGTCTTCATCAGGGAGGCGAGTTTGGCACTCCCGATGATTGTTGCCCCGTGTTTGTGTATAGCCGATGACCGTACCACAGTCTGTTGCGATTACTATAAACTCGCCATTCCCAACCACTGCAAGCTCGATCAACGGTCTACCAATGGAATTTTCAAATACTCTAACAAGGACCAACTGCTCCGCGTTCCATAAACGTAGGGATCCATCGAGTGAAACTGATAAAAATAGCGCGGTCTGACTCGGGTGCAAATCAAGTCGTGTCACCCCTCGTCGATGTCCTGAGAACGTATGGAGATGAGATAAGGTCAGATCTTTATTCAATGGATATTGCTCACAGTCGATCTCGACATTCTCATGCTCTCGGTACCAGATCTTAATGGAACCACCAAGACAACTAGTGGTAAAATAATACGATCGTGGGAAAGATATAGCATCAGTTATCTGATGATCATGCAAATTGCCCGCAAGGCGTGCTAGCCTCTTGCTATCGCTGATATGAAAGATGTCTACACATTGAGCCTGGGGCCAGATCACGACAGCTGTGTTAGTATGCTCGTGATATCTCAGGGAGCTCACCCAAGGTGGACAAGTATACACGCGGGTCAGCTGGAGGATCCAGCGCTTTGTTCGGCCGTTGCGTGATGGTTGAGCGGAGAGCCGGAATGTGCGAAGACCCATACTTCCGCCGGTGAGAACCTCCTCAGTTTGACTTATGTAGGCCATGTCTTGCACGATGTTTTGGCCCATCGGCACAGTACCTATGACGTCAAGAGAGGCATTCAATATCATCATTGACATATCCTTATCTATGGAAGCCAGAAGATGGACGCCCGCGATAACGTGGAAGCAGACCGCACGGAGGACATGCATTCCATGCACGTTCTTGTTTGGTTTTCGTATGATGTTGCTACTGTCGCTACGCCACACTGATAACTCCTTGCTACTAAGTGCTACAAATTCAAATGACTTGCAGCAGTCACCAGTGGTTTTGCGCGGCACTATCTGCAGCTTAAATGCACTCTTAGAACAGCGCCCTCTATGCTCAAACGCTTTGTACATTCTTACAAAAGTGACGAAGATCTAGATACAGCCTTAGAGGCTCATGAGAAGACAATAGTGCAGCCTCGTCTGTCGGCGGCAGGGTGTGCGTCGCGTCGAGATAATAAATCGTTTCTACCGCGGTAGGTTCGGACAAAAGATACGCCTCGAGACGACGACAGCACGGTCGCACCTGCGGGGCTGCTAGGGGTGGCCTCGAGCTCCGGGGTACGGGGTGTAAACTTAGATTAGGTCCTACTTGGGCGTACTCGTGGAGGTTTCGGGCGACTCCCCCTGGGTCCGGGGTTGGTAGCAACCCACCTTAGCCGCCTCTATTAGCCGCCATGGGGGTTTAAAAAATCTTCAGTGTCCAGTACTTTGGAGGCGCCTCGCTTCGACTTTCCTGGGAGTACGATTTAGAATTCTAATGCTCCTGCGGTGCGCCTATAACGCCAATGGTCGCGCAAGTACGCGCCGCTTTAATCCCTTCCCGACGCCGGCGGCGTTTTTTTTTGCCCCGGCCGAAATCGGCACGGCTCACGGCC
>NW_008705582.1:568567-570411 GCF_000186865.1 Aureococcus anophagefferens
TCGTCGACGAAGCCGCCCAGCGTCGCGCGGTTCAGCGCGGTCGCCTGGACAGGGTCTCGCTGCCCCGGCGCCGTGGCGTCTGAAATAGCGCCAGTCGCGTTTGAGAAGGGTCCGCGCGAGCGCCAGGTCCTTCGTCTCGGCGAGCAATATAGCGACATTTGTCGTGTTCATGGCCGAGTTCACGAGCGGGTTCGCTAGATCAGCAAGAGTGCGCGCGATCGTCGTTCTCTGCGACGTAACTGCAGACCTCGTCGACGAAGCCGCCCAGCGTCGCGCGGTTCAGCGCGGTCGCCTGGACAGGGTCTCGCTGCCCCGGCGCCGTGGCGTCTGAAATAGCGCCAGTCGCGTTTGAGAAGGGTCCGCGCGAGCGCCAGGTCCTTCGTCTCGGCGAGCAATATAGCGACATTTGTCGTGTTCATGGCCGAGTTCACGAGCGGGTTCGCTAGATCAGCAAGAGTGCGCGCGATCGTCGTTCTCTGCGACGTAACTGCAGACCTCGTCGACGAAGCCGCCCAGCGTCGCGCGGTTCAGCGCGGTCGCCTGGACAGGGTCTCGCTGCCCCGGCGCCGTGGCGTCTGAAATAGCGCCAGTCGCGTTTGAGAAGGGTCCGCGCGAGCGCCAGGTCCTTCGTCTCGGCGAGCAATATAGCGACATTTGTCGTGTTCATGGCCGAGTTCACGAGCGGGTTCGCTAGATCAGCAAGAGTGCGCGCGATCGTCGTTGTCTGCGACGCGACCGAGAGGTTCTGCTTTGCCATGAGCGTCGTCAACGTCGTCAACGATCAATCGATCGCGATGATCGCGCCGCCGACCTGGGAGAGGCAGGCGGCGCCGGAGACGTCGGTCACGGAGCGTCGGACGAGCTCGTGGCCCGGCGAGCACGCCTGGAACTGCAGACCTCGTCGACGAAGCCGCCCAGCGTCGCGCGGTTCAGCGCGGTCGCCTGGACCAGGGTCCGCTGCCCCGGCGCCGTGGCGTCTCAAATAGCGCCAGTCGCGTTGAGAAGGGTCCGCGCGAGCGCCAGGTCCTTTGTCTCGGCGAGCAATATAGAGACATTTGTCGTGTTCATGGCCGAGTTCACGAGCGGGTTCGCTAGATCAGCAAGAGTGCGCGCGATCGTCGTTCTCTGCGACGTAACTGCAGACCTCGTCGACGAAGCCGCCCAGCGTCGCGCGGTTCAGCGCGGTCGCCTGGACCAGGGTCCGCTGCCCCGGCGCCGTGGCGTCTGAAATAGCGCCAGTCGCGTTTGAGAAGGGTCCGCGCGAGCGCCAGGTCCTTCGTCTCGGCGAGCAATATAGCGACATTTGTCGTGTTCATGGCCGAGTTCACGAGCGGGTTCGCTAGATCAGCAAGAGTGCGCGCGATCGTCGTTCTCTGCGACGTAACTGCAGACCTCGTCGACGAAGCCGCCCAGCGTCGCGCGGTTCAGCGCGGTCGCCTGGACCAGGGTCCGCTGCCCCGGCGCCGTGGCGTCTGAAATAGCGCCAGTCGCGTTTGAGAAGGGTCCGCGCGAGCGCCAGGTCCTTCGTCTCGGCGAGCAATATAGCGACATTTGTCGTGTTCATGGCCGAGTTCACGAGCGGGTTCGCTAGATCAGCAAGAGTGCGCGCGATCGTCGTTCTCTGCGACGCGACCGAGAGGTTCTGCTTTGCCATGAGCGTCGTCAACGTCGTCAACGATCAATCGATCGCGATGATCGCGCCGCCGACCTGGGAGAGGCAGGCGGCGCCGGAGACGTCGGTCACGGAGCGTCGGACGAGCTCGTGGCCCGGCGAGCACGCCTGGAACTGCAGACCTCGTCGACGAAGCCGCCCAGCGTCGCGCGGTTCAGCGCGGTCGCCTGGA
>NW_008705582.1:572291-585936 GCF_000186865.1 Aureococcus anophagefferens
GGGAGAGGCAGGCGGCCCCGGAGACGTCGGTCACGGAGCGTCGGACGAGCTCGTGGCCCGGTGAGCACGCCTGGAACTGCAGACCTCGTCGACGAAGCCGCCCAGCGTCGCGCGGTTCAGCGCGGTCGCCTGGACCAGGGTCCGCTGCCCGGGCGCCGTGGCGTCTCAAATAGCGCCAGTCGCGTTGAGAAGGGTCCGCGCGAGCGCCAGGTCCTTTGTCTCGGCGAGCAATATAGAGACATTTGTCGTGTTCATGGCCGAGTTCACGAGCGGGTTCGCTAGATCAGCAAGAGTGCGCGCGATCGTCGTTCTCTGCGACGTAACTGCAGACCTCGTCGACGAAGCCGCCCAGCGTCGCGCGGTTCAGCGCGGTCGCCTGGACCAGGGTCCGCTGCCCCGGCGCCGTGGCGTCTGAAATAGCGCCAGTCGCGTTTGAGAAGGGTCCGCGCGAGCGCCAGGTCCTTCGTCTCGGCGAGCAATATAGCGACATTTGTCGTGTTCATGGCCGAGTTCACGAGCGGGTTCGCTAGATCAGCAAGAGTGCGCGCGATCGTCGTTCTCTGCGACGTAACTGCAGACCTCGTCGACGAAGCCGCCCAGCGTCGCGCGGTTCAGCGCGGTCGCCTGGACCAGGGTCCGCTGCCCCGGCGCCGTGGCGTCTGAAATAGCGCCAGTCGCGTTTGAGAAGGGTCCGCGCGAGCGCCAGGTCCTTCGTCTCGGCGAGCAATATAGCGACATTTGTCGTGTTCATGGCCGAGTTCACGAGCGGGTTCGCTAGATCAGCAAGAGTGCGCGCGATCGTCGTTCTCTGCGACGTAACTGCAGACCTCGTCGACGAAGCCGCCCAGCGTCGCGCGGTTCAGCGCGGTCGCCTGGACAGGGTCTCGCTGCCCCGGCGCCGTGGCGTCTGAAATAGCGCCAGTCGCGTTTGAGAAGGGTCCGCGCGAGCGCCAGGTCCTTCGTCTCGGCGAGCAATATAGCGACATTTGTCGTGTTCATCGCCGAGTTCACGAGCGGGTTCGCTAGATCAGCAAGAGTGCGCGCGATCGTCGTTGTCTGCGACGCGACCGAGAGGTTCTGCTTTGCCATGAGCGTCGTCAACGTCGTCAACGATCAATCGATCGCGATGATCGCGCCGCCGACCTGGGAGAGGCAGGCGGCGCCGGAGACGTCGGTCACGGAGCGTCGGACGAGCTCGTGGCCCGGCGAGCACGCCTGGAACTGCAGACCTCGTCGACGAAGCCGCCCAGCGTCGCGCGGTTCAGCGCGGTCGCCTGGACCAGGGTCCGCTGCCCCGGCGCCGTGGCGTCTGAAATAGCGCCAGTCGCGTTTGAGAAGGGTCCGCGCGAGCGCCAAGTCCTTCGTCTCGGCGAGCAATATAGCGACATTTGTCGTGTTCATGGCCGAGTTCACGAGCGGGTTCGCTAGATCAGCAAGAGTGCGCGCGATCGTCGTTCTCTGCGACGTAACTGCAGACCTCGTCGACGAAGCCGCCCAGCGTCGCGCGGTTCAGCGCGGTCGCCTGGACCAGGGTCCGCTGCCCCGGCGCCGTGGCGTCTGAAATAGCGCCAGTCGCGTTTGCAGACCTCGTCGACGAAGCCGCCCAGCGTCGCGCGGTTCAGCGCGGTCGCCTGGACCAGGGCCCGCGCCCCGGCGCCGTGGCGTCTGAAATAGCGCCAGTCGCGTTTGAGAAGGGTCCGCGCGAGCGCCACGAGCGGGTTCGCTAGATCAGCAAGAGTGCGCGCGATCGTCGTTGTCTGCGACGCGACCGAGAAGTTCTGCTTTGCCATGAGCGTCGTCAACGTCGTCAACGTTCAATCGATCGCGATGATCGCGCCGCCGATTGCCATACCCGCAGGCGCACAGCCGGGCCGACGGGCAGCGACACGGGGCAGCCCAGCTCTCGCAAAACGCTCTCCCTGGTCCGTCAAGTGCAGGGCACTGTGACCCATTCCGGCCGGGGCGAGTTTTGGGGGAGCCCTAAACCGGCGCATTCGCCGTGGGGCGACGCCACGCAGCTCCCTTAATTTTCGCGCCCCCGAAAATGCCGGAAGTCGCTCCAGCGACACCTCCCAAAACCAGGCGCCAGCGGAGGCGGAGCGGAGCCCGGAGAGCGCCCGGGCTCAGTGACCCCCCTATTGTCGTGGGTCGAAGTGTGGGTCGCCACGTGCGCGCTTCAACTTGCGACCCGGGTGAGTAAGCCGGACTCTGCAGCGCAGCTGCACCCACTTTGCTGCGCCGCACAAGGGGAGTAGGACCCTAGGATAATAAGCGCGGACCGCACGTGGCTTGCTGGCACACCCCGATGGGGCGCCAGATTCGGGCTTGGGCGCACGCTGGTCATCGCTTACTGGCGCGCCCGCCGGTACTCGAACGCTGCGTGAGTTAAATACTGGCTCCGTGGTAATCCAGGCGGATCAAGATTTTCCGACCCGTCTTCAGAGGACTGCCGGTTTTATCTGTGCATGCATGGAGCAGGTGAGTCTCGCTTTCCTGGCCCGTGCACGCCCCAGTCTCGATCGATGGCGATTTGCGCTATAGCTCGCAACCTCAAACAAACAGTCATTGTCCCTTCTTTTTATACCGGACCTGAATGTGGGACTGGCGGCCAGTATTTGCACATGAGCCATGCAAATGGCCAGACTTGGCTTGAGATGCGAAGTTGAAGTGATTCGATGACTTATTTTGAGAGGTCCCTTGTTGAGCCAGTATACTACCACCGACATGGCTCTTGCTTATGCTCGCACCTTGGGAAAAGTTGGGTGTGTTGTAAGAGTGTTTATTGTCAAATGGCTTCAACCTCTTTTTTCTTTTCGTTCCATTTTTTTTGTCCAAAGTCTGATACTTGTATGTTTGCTGCATTTTGCTGTTTCCCATGACCCCCATGATGGGCGGCAAGCTACTTGGACTTGCCTCAATATCATCCACGTGTGCGTCCTTGGTCGAGTATTTTGTTTGGCCCATGGCCCTAGTTAGGGATCCTTGGGGCATGATCTTTGCTCCCTTTTTGGGATTCACCGCTGAATTCACCGATGGATACGCTGCATTGCCACCAATGGTAGGTAACCCTTTGGTAGGCAGTGGCATGCTCTCTTTTTCTGGGGTTGCATTCGCGGTACTATGGTGGGTAAGGTCCGTCGAGGGTTGAAGGGCATGTTGTCGACGAGCATCGTAGTCTCGTGCCGCATTGAAGTAAGTGTGCCGCAAGGCCTCACGAGCCGAAATTCGTTCCGAGGCATCATGCACGAGCATTTTTATCATCAACTCCACGCAGTCGATAGCGGCGTGCTTGATTAGCTGCGCGATGCCGATTCCCGCCTGGGGAGGGAAGTCGAAATTCACATGGGCGGCACCGTTTTGTTTGAATTTGTTCAACAAATGAACGTCCGGAGTGCCAAGGACTTTGTGAATGCGATTTATCTGATCTAACTCATTTGTACCAGGGAAAAGCGGATATAATGATGTGATTTCAAAAAATACGCAGCCGGCACCCCAGAGGTCCATTTCAGGACCATAGTAACCGTCAGTGAGTAAACATTCAGGGGCACGGTACCATCGCGTGGAAATATATTCAGTGTAAGGCTGCTTTGAATATATGCCACGACACGAACCGAAATCGGCCAACTTCAGACCTTTGTTCATATCGCTCTTGTTCTCAATTAAGATATTCTCGGGCTTGATATCCCGGTGAAAAATTCCTTTTCGGTGCATGTGGTCCAATGCCAACAGAAGTTGGTGCATATACGATTGGATCAACTGTGCATTCAAGTAATGTCTCCGCCCCCTAATAAGTTCATACAAGTTCGCGTCCATAAGTTCAAATACAAGTGCCAAACGCCCAGTTGGCTGGTCATAGAGAACTTCTTCAAGTGTTATGATGTGGGCATGCGGCGACAATCTTCGCAGCGCTTGAATTTCTCGCAAATTGTTCACCTACTTAGACAAATCTAGGTTCTTGAGGGTATTTTCAAAAAGTTAATAATCTACCTGATCAATTGAGTCAAAATGATTTTTCATACATTTGATGGCATGATACTTCCCGTCCTTTACGTTTTGAGCTTTTAGGACCTGAGGTATTCTTAAAGTTTAGTGGGGCGGAGTTACCTAGGGGCCTACCTCACTAAAGGTACCTTCGCCTTTCTTAGCAACGAGTCTATACCTGAGGCAGACGGCTTTGAAATCCTCGTATGAATGATCCCTGTAACTGCGCGCCACGACCACACTTGCAAGATTCCTGAATCTTTCACGAGAACTTACTTTCGCATTGAGAACCGCAGTTGTTTGTCGTAGCTAGATGAGTCTAAAGCGCATTGGAGAATGCGACTCGAACAAGTGGCTGTAGGTTTGACGGAATATATGCGTTACATATAGCCGCTAATTATTGGATGATGTTTATTGAGTTAGTCAGGGTTTGAAGTTCATGGCGCAATCGCTAACGATTCACGAGGCGAAGTGCGAAAGAGCAAAACCATGAAGGCCACGAGGTGGGGGCGGAGGTAGACCATTCCGGACAGCGGTCGCAGAGGGCGCCAGCAGAAAGGTGAAGGGCCATTACGATAATGCCAAATTCACCCATGAGGACAGCATGGCCGGGGGTCGCGTCCAATGGCCGCTAGGTTCGTCCAATCATGATGGCCTCGTCCCTGTCCGATCGCGGTTGGCTCATTGTCCGATTGCCCGACCGCGATTGGCTGCCCGTCCAACGGCGTCCGTCCGGCGCGGTCAATCATCTTCAATCAGGGCCGGCGCACGAGCGGCGCCACCGGGATCCCGGCGGCGATCCGGCGCGATCCCGGGCGATCCCGCAGCGATCCCGCAGCGATCTCGAGCAATCCCGAGCGATCTGCGCGATCCCGATCGATCCCGCGCGCTCAGACGCGATCCCGGCGGTCCGGAGCGAGGCGGCGCCGGTCATTCAATCCGGCCAATCTTTTTTTCCAACTCAACTTGCACAAACTTTCATTGATTTCAATGATGCGTGATCTTCATGAGATGCGTGATCTTCAGGTACGGCAACGGGATTTCATATACAACGAGTTACTTTCGGAAACGACTGCGGCGGAAGCTGTGCAGTGTGAACTTGGAGCGCTGGTGGAGAATGTCGGGCTGCGGCTGCAAATTTTACGACAATTGCAGTGCCAAGCAGCGCTAGAAAGACTCGAAGCGCTGGAGAATCCGGCGGTCGATTCGCTATTGTGTCGGATCCGCAGTGACTCGCCGGGCCTAGGGCATGCGACGACAGCCTTCCAAGAATTCGTTCGCGTCGTGGAGAGATTACGAAATCGCGAGGCTCATGTGAAGCATAAAACTTTGAATGACCATTTGTGCGCCCATTTTGAGTCGGTGCTTCGAACTATGCGAGACTCGCGGCGAGCGGTTGACAAGTGCGGCAAGCCCGTAAATTATAGTCAACATTCTGGAACGGTTCAGGTAATCAGAGGGAAAACACTTGCGTTACAGAAAGTGAGGACGGATCATCTCGGCCATTACAATGCGAACAAAGAGTTGCATTCAAATAAACGAGCGCCTGGTTGCTTCGAAGTGTTCCCATGCAAAGCGCAATTGTGCGACTATGAGGCTCATACCATCATGAAGAATGACGTCGAACAAAGCGCCTGGCACGAGGCCGCCCATAGAGCCATGCTTTGGAGACTAGAGCAGCGTCTCACCCAGGATAAATGGCTAAACAGCACTTCGGCCATTCTTCGTGATAACTACAGCGTTGCAGCCTTCCAGCTTCAAGGTGAGCTAACTACGGTCCGTGAGGTATTGGGTGATCTCAAGGCGCTCAGACCAGTTTTAAGCCAGTCAGGTCCAGCCTCTGATCCCAACGAAACTTGTGTTAAGTACGTTCAAAACGTGGATAATGACACAGCAGGCCACCTTCAGAAGGCACAAATTATCTTATTGGATGCCCTTGCTAAGTGCCTCTGCTTGGAGCCTGCAGTCTGGATAGATCTCTATATTGATCTTCTCCCCATGGGCGACCGCGAAACTGGCTTCAAGAGGCTCCTGTTTGACCTACAGTGCCAATGCCAACACCAGCGCCCTAATGGCACTGCGCGGAACAAAGTTGCAACCGGGTCTGGCCCCATGTGATTCAAGTGGCTAACTCCTAGGATATCCACGACATATGTGCTGGCTCTGCCGACCTTGCTGTTGTTGAACAGGTCATCTTTGTTGAAGAACTGCGCAATAGTCGCTCAACGCGTGCTGGTGGTTCGTTGAACCAAAAACGATAAGATACATATTTGCCGACTCGTCGATGGAAAGGTTAACGAGTGGGAGAGGCATATTTCCGTGCGAATCAACTCCGGGGTATATTCGCTTCCCTCACCCGGGCCAGATGCAGTTGCAGGGGTCGTAGAGATGCGTCCATTGTGCAATTAGCAACTATAACAGAACGACACTCGGCCGCCAACACGAAGTCCTCGCGGCAGTTTTATTCGCCCGCGACCAATACGCAGATCTGCGGCAGCCAAATCGCGGTGGTCCGAAATGTCGACGATGCGGTACAAGAGCGACAGGCCCTTGAACTTCACGATGCCCCTCGCGCACCCCGAGGCTTCTCCAGATAGGCCGGACGCGGCAACATTGTTTGTCACCGGGGCGCCCCGGAGCCAGGAACTGGAACTGAGAGCTTCCAGTCACGGTGCATATATCCCAGTGAGCCCTGCGGGCCGCCAGCAGAACACAACCCAAGAGAGCCCGCTGCGGGGCCCGGGGAACCCGCAAAGTCCCCGACAACACTACGTACGCCGGCGGCTAGGGGCTTTACTCAGGCGCCGGGGCCCGAGGCGGGGCCCAAACTGGAACGTGTCGAATTTCCGGCTGGCTACTGAAGGCTACCTTGCCTCGTTTGGCAATGGCGCGGGGCACACCGACACAACGGACACGACCCAGCTTCGAGTGCGAATGATGGAGTCTAGCTGCCAGGGGACCGGAACTCAATTCCCTTGCATTCTCTGCAGCACCCTTGCAGATAGCGTGAACAACAGCGACAGCCGCAACCTGTTCGAGACCAAAATTGGTCACAAGTGGAATCTAAAGAAAATGAAATGAACAACTCTATCTGCAATGCCCGGGAAGCAACTCGACAGCAAAGCTCGCGTGCGAGCTGTCGTGTTTGTTGTTCAGTCGTTTTGTCGGGCTGGAGGGATTCAAAATTGATAATATCACTAGGCGACCCTTCTCCCATAGAACCCATTATGTCAGGAGAAAGATTCTTGCCACTGGTTTGTAACTCCACATCGAGATCTGTCCCATATATGGGGGGCTGAATGTACTCGCAGTCATACTCCCCGGGCACCTACAAACTTGGTAGGGCGACTGACATTGGCGGATCCATCATTCACGCCGGGCAACCGGTGATTCCCCTAGGAGGATTGAGTGCCTCTGAATTATGCCCAAAAGGCGTTTCTCCTCTGAGTTCGCCCAGAGCTGCAGGCGCATCCCTGGCCCATCGAAAGCTAGCTCTTTTGTTTCATCCCCACACTCGTAGAAACCTATAACATGACACTGATGCTGCACAGATATACGCATAACGCACCATGCTCGTAGGCGAGGTCCCAGCATGTCTTACCATGGTGGTCCTTCAAAGTGAGATCTGCCAAGGCACGGGAGTGGTTTGCCAGAAGCTTTATAATTTCGAAATCACCAACCATTGCCGCTGCATGACAGGGAGTGCGAATGTAGTAGTCTCGCCCATCCACATTGCAGCGGCCATCATCAAGGAGCATGCGAACTGCTTCGAGCTCATGGTTCTCTGCTGCAAAATGAAGCGCCGACGCGTGTTCTGCCTCAGATCGAGAGTTTGGATTTACCTTGGAGAGACTTAACAGGCTTTGCAGGACTTCGAGGTCACCGCCTGTGAGTTGCGCTGAGGACGGCGCTAGCCAGGGTTGTACTCACGGCTCGCGGCCGCGCGTAGCTGTCGGCCTAAGTCCATATTTTCCATGTGCATTACTTGGTCCCGCGGTAGCATCGGAAAGGTGTGGAAACAAGATTCATGCGTTCGGTCTTCACCGAAAGGAGCACCTGTAGCGGTTATTCGACGCAGCGACATGTTAAGGTTTTGTCCCTGCGTTGAAAACTGTCTGCGATCCAGACGGAAGCCAACGAGAGCAGCGAGACTGCGCTACGGCAGGGTCGGTATCCAGGAGAGCACTGTTAAGTTTTTCCCTTCACCAGTTGAATCGAATGCTCCTCGAGCGGCCGACGGGAGGTCCCTGGGAATTTAGGATAGTTTACTGGCCTCCTTTAAGTCGCGATGGCGTTAGTCAAGCTCCAGCAGGCGCACCGTCCGGCGACAGTAGGCTAGGGTCGCGGTCGACTCGGACTCCCCCCTGAATGTCCGTTTGATTCAGGGCTGACGTCTTCGGCCCCGGCGCCTGGCCGGACGTGTCCCAGGGGCCCCTGGGACGGGAATGGCGCGGGGGGGCGCCCGCGGGGAACTGTGGCGGGATAATGGACTAAGGTAACTTGAGTGGCTTAGCTTGAAGTTGGCAGTGCAGTTGGCTTGTACCTCCCCGCGGGCGTCGCGCCCGCCAGCAGGCCCTGCATGGCCGCGGAAGAACGAGCGCGCGATGGAGCACCACAAACGGCCGCGTTTGAACACAGTACAGTGAAGTGCAAGTTGAAGTCCCCGAAGCGTCGAAGCGGCGTGGATCATCGTCACCCAAAAACCAGAAACACATCGTGCCAAGCACAACGCAAAGCCTCAATTTGGTAAGGAACTAGGGTAAGCTTTGGATCTATATATTTCTTACTGGCCATGAACGCGACGAAGCGACAGAAGATATATCTCGTACTCGAGTACGAGTCATCGTCTGTCGCTGACATCCACTTCTATTACTGTGCGCCTGGAGCGCACCCCAGGAAAATCCCCTCCTGTCCAGCCGGCCCTATTCTTCTCCTGGGGGTCCTAGACTAGGCTAGTCCCCGAGCTGGGTGGAGCCCATGTTGAAGGCACACTCAGCTCCTAATCCAACTATATCATTCTATATCTTTTATCATTCCTTAATATGCTAGTAAGTGGTATATCTTGGCCAACCGATGTGTCCAGAAGTGAAGGCAAATGCGCCAAACCAATCGGGATGGGCAGATGTCGCTAACGCTCATAGGGTAGGCTTACTCGCAGCACTACCAGGTTTAGCGCGTGTATCCCGGCGGTCAAAGGTGTATGCCGAAAAGTCAAAACAGGGTCTTCGATCACCGCGTGAAAGGATTGGGATGATGGTGGCTGATTCGGGCGGCTTCGCAATGCGACAAAGATCGTCCCACGTGGTCTGCCTGATCAGTGACCTAGACAGTGAAATCGGAGCTGGAGCTCTATCTTCTAGATTAACCAAGGCAATGGGACGGCGGGTGCTGAATCCAGGCCGACATAGGTCAGACTTCTTGCGCTCGACACTCGAGGGTCTTCTTGTATCCGACAAAATAACATCTCAAAGTGCCCTTACTGATCGCTCAACCGGCAATTTTTCGGGAGGAAAATCATCTGATGATATCACAGGAAGAGATGCCGGGCCGGTAGGAAGAAGCAAAAAACAAATTTACTTGGAAAGATCACGCCGTTCAGCACTCGTGATTTCAGTATGTGTGCGCTTTCGAAAGAGAGCTGAAGCATTTGTTGCGATTTCAGACAAGATTTGTGTCGGAAAAGCAACAGGAATTCGAACTCCCTCTACGAAGAAAGCGAAGCACGGCACGGAAGGCGATGATTTCAGCGAAGCGATGCGGCAAGCCTGGACGAATCACAGGTGCTATTTCATGGGGTTGTTTCGTGAGATAGATCACCAGATTCCATCAACGAAGCATATCCATGGAGCGTTAGGAAAAAGTGGCTGCAAAGCTCATGTGGCCTGTATTCTGGCCGATAGTGCCACATCAGTCATGCAGATGGTTGAGGGCCAGGATCGGCCTGATGGTAGGGCTCGACATGCACCAGAAACCGACCCTGAGACCACTCAGGCCATGACATTTTTAAATAGGCTGGCAGAGAAAATTATCCAAAATGCTGGCCAATTCATAAACCAGGATGGGCAAGGAACACGATCCTGGCTTGCGCAGATTTTCAACTTGCTTGGTGTCACCAAAGACCAAGAGTTGCAACCGGAGGACCTGTTTCGTATCATGCAGCGCCTGCAATTAAATAAATGCGAATACAAGAAACTCGGCGGTGTTTTTGCTGCAGTTAGTGTCAATGATTCTGAAAAAATCACGATCGCCGAATTCGCCATGTTCATGAAAGGCTGTGGACTCAACTCTGGCAGATTCTCGAACCTGTTGTTCCCTAGCCCTGAGGGGGTGCACAACATCCACCTGCTTCTCTGGTTTATCACGCAGCGCATGGCTTCAAGAATAGCGATGATGGACCAAAAGCCAAATACTATAAACCCAACTACGCTTGATTATCAGCGGTGTTTTGAGGCGGTAGACTCTGAGGGAGTTGGCTCAATCACAAAAGAAGGCTTTATAAATATGGTCCGATACAAACTTGGAATCGACGCAGCTGAGATATCTGATGGAAGCCTGCGCCGCATTTATGAGATAGTGGATGATGAAGGCTCTGAGGTTGTTACCACAAAGGAATTCGCTGCCTTCATGCGTGGTACTTCTAGTGCCCAACAAGCTGCCGTGGCTGTGAATTCCGCGGAGATCATAGCCTCCACGCGTGCACCTATTGCGGACCCCACCAAGATTTGCCAGTCTGAAGATGGCCTCTTTAGTAGTGGCGACTCAGGCGTAGGCATGTTTTGTGACACAAGTCAAGGAGGGATGCAACCTGTTCATTGGGCTTGTGTACCTGAACTTGATTCAAGGCTCGGTCACGTGCGGAAGGAATCCACCATTAAGACATTCCCCGTGGCACACTCTAGCCCCGATTATCGAGACATGGCAAGTATGGACGACCTTCGCCTCCGTCTCGAGGTGCTTTGGGAGGAATTGAACATCCCATGTTGCGATCGTGATTTCTTCATTCTCACCTTCTGTGGCGATGCCCGCCACAAAAATATTGTTGCAAAGCACGTTGAATGTCTTCTCCGCCACCGTCGCTGTACTCGGAACGTCGTGGAAGCAATTAAGTGCCGCAATCTAGCCCTCTTCGCTCTGCACCAGGCTGTGCAGAAGACGACTTCTGACGCAACATTGCCAATTTTACGATCTCTTGCCGTGGCCACTGAGAATGTGCTTGTCGCGGTCAGCAAATGGCGCCGGGGCCTCTGGAATCACCTACCTTTCCTTTACGAGGGTGTGAACTATGTCCATGCCATGGCCGACGATGTCGCAGATTTGCTGTCCTCTTCGGTCAAAAAGACCAGAAACTTTCTATCGAGTATTCCCATGCAAGATTATGGCAGTC
This sequence comes from Aureococcus anophagefferens, assembly GCF_000186865.1. NCBI lineage: Eukaryota > Pelagophyceae > Pelagomonadales > Pelagomonadaceae > Aureococcus > Aureococcus anophagefferens. The sequence goes on from NW_008705582.1 coordinate 583,657, forward strand.
ACCTCGCCGGGTCCACCATGGCCGCATTGCTTTCTGAGGGTCTCGACTCCAACACTGTTGCTTTCTTGCTGCCCCGGCACGTGTTTTTACCTGCGTACCACGTCGCAAGCGCTATGCTAAATGAGGCGTCGCTTGTTGCGGCCACACGGCGAGATCATTGCCGCCTCCTGGAGAAGGGGTCGTTTACACCTCGCCTTAAGTGATCGAGGGTCAGGGTGATCTGCATCCGAGTGGCTCCACCGGAGCGTGATGTACACACCACCACCGTTGAATGGCCTATTATGGCCAATCGGCGGTGGGATGAGACTATTATCATAACCAGGGCTATTGCTGTCTGCCCCACTACGACCGACACCCCGCTCGAGGGAGGGGTCAGGCAATGAAACTGCCTGACTTACACGCAAGGAGCACTGCGTTGCAAGGTGCTCAGCGGGCGCGGTGGCGCGGCGGATAGCTAGCTAAGGCCCTCACTCACGCGAAGTAGGAATACGAGCCCACGAGCAAGAGCCCGGGGTCAGTATGGCTGTACTTACACGCAAAGGCAGCGATCGAAGGCCTTGCAAGGCTCGACGATGCCGAAAGCGCGCGCGGCAACGAAAAGCGCCCCATTTCGCATCAAACACAGTGCGCGAAACAACCGACGCCTAGGCCGGCCCGTGCGAAATAAGAAGATAATATTTATTAATTAAATCCGGCCAGCGGCCGGAGGGACGTGTACTACACCTCCTGAAAATTTGCCGCGCGCGCGCGCGCGCGCGGGTCTAGTGCGGGTTTCGGAGGTCCCGTGTTGAATCATGAAAGTCAACTTTTCGCGAAAAAAGATCCTCACGCCCGAGTGTCTCAAAATGTACGACGCTACCGCACTCACAACGCCAGCCTCGGCGAAAGGACCCCACTTTCGAGCGGTTTACGACCCCTAACTTCAACTTTTATGTTGAACTTGGCAACTAACCCAGCTGAGCTTCAAGATACAAAACCCCAGGCTTTTCTTTTCAAGCTTTTGTTTCGCGCACTGATCAAAAAGGGGCGAGGCGGCCAACACGCGGCCTCGCTCGCAAAATGCTGGGCCAAGAACGCCAAGGTGCACCGAGACAGTCAGCTAGAGAAGCATGACGAGCTCGAGGGCCTTCAAGGGCCGATTCGGCCCTTCGATGTGGACGAAAACAAGAAGAAAATCGTGCCCCTCGACCGCAAATTTTTGCGCTCGTATGCCAAAAATATCGCCACAGATGCACCTCCATCAGACCTGCTGCAGGTGCGAGAAGGCATCGCAAGAGCCAAGGACATGCGCTTACCGTCGTACTTCGCCGTGCCGATCTGCATCAGCAAGCTCGGCCCGTCCATTCGCTCCGCCGGAGGCAACCCCCCGCGGCAAGGCTCCGGCAGGGTAAGATGCCGTAGGCGCCAAGGCGTGCAATCATCACTGACATCAGGAGCTCACATCTCGCTTCGTGCACGGCGCCGCGCGGTCGGTGGTCCCGAGATCTACGGGAATGGTATCGTTGCTCGGCGAAGGAGGCGCAAATGCAGTGTTCCGTTGTGGTAGACGCGTGTGGCGACTGCAAAAACGTGCATTTAGCGGGCTATGCCAGGATTTTACGGACCGCAAAAAACAAACGCTTGTATTGCGGGTCGCCCTTGAAGCGGAAGCCGACTTCGAGCAATGCGTCGGAAGGGTTAGTCGCCTTCGTCAATTTACTCCCGTGAGCTTTACACATTGTAGGAGTGGCTAGGCATTGAATTTATGCTGTGTGGTAGTGTGAGGGCAATTCCGCAATCCCTGACATGGGAATGTGAGGCAGCGTATCGAAGCGGTGGAGGTTCAATCAAGTTTCTAATGCCACGCGTTGGCCTCGTTGTCCCAGATGCAACAAACATCTGGCTCCCGCTTTGTCGCAGTGATACTGCGAAGGGCCCTTGCTTCACAGTGGAGCTGAAGCCAAAACAGGCCGACAAGGCACGATCATGGCTTTTGGAGCCTGGGAGAGCGTCCTTCAAAGCTCGATTCTCCCGGATACAGATAACAAGAGCGGCAACTGCCGGTGGAAAACCTCAGCCAGCGCCTGAAGTTTACTACGAAGCAATTTTCTCAGGTGATCCAAAAGGAATGCAGCGTGCCATTGAAGCTAGCTTAAATCACCAGACCGGGCCAGTAGTGAACTTTTTTTTGGACGGGACACGGATGAGTCCTCGAGAGCATCCGGGCGTGGCGGGTGTTGTCACTGCCGCTCTTGTGAGAGAGCCTATCCTGCGTCGGCTTCGTGTGCCCAGCAGGCTCAG